>NC_080671.1:387822334-388102334 GCF_030247195.1 Topomyia yanbarensis | reverse complement strand
TACAGACTCACAATGCAATTCCTCCAATATATTCACGAAATCAAAAAATTTTACCGATTTAAAAAATCACTAAATATAATAAGCAAATGATAGCGACATATCCCGGAAACGTGAATGATTTCGAACTATGTATTCAATATGGTAATATGTAGTACTTACTGGTTCCATTTTGGTGGCAGATATCCTTCTCTTATATATAAAACTTACAAACTTTAGCGATCCTCTTTGTACGATCCCCGGCTTATCGCATGGAATTTATTCTGAAGTTTCGACTTCCTACTTTAATGCATACATTTTCATTGACCGGCCATCTTTCGTTATTCTCAGCAATTAACGTCCAGGGGATTGTGATAGACCTTGATGTGGGCATCGAACTTTGTGTCTAGTTTCCAGCTAGAATATAACTGACGACCAAGTGGATTTCCCGCTAGTACTGTCGTTTAGCCATTCTTGAATGACACACCGTGCCTGGTTATCCGTTGAGAAGAACCTCTTTTCACTTTTCTAGCACTTCGGGACGAGTAGATAAAAATTTTACAAATTTTTGCTATTTTCAATTTTTAATGAAAAGAAATGTCGAGAGCGAAAAATTGTTTCGCCTCCAGCGCGTATGGTTGCTATCTTAGTTTTAGTTTCCATTTAGTATCGTTTCAAATTAAAATAATTGATTGGGTGATATAATAATATTATGATCTTAAAGCTTGATCTAGCCTGGATCAATTCATAATAGTCCCGCTGTTATTTCGAACCCCATTTTATGTATAAAAGTCTTATTTAAAGTAGTTTTCGTAGGTGAATAACATAACAATACTGGTTTCAATTATATAGTTATATAGTTACGGTCTGGTAGTATTTGAAGAAATTTGATATCTGTCTCACCCACCCAGATTCACTCACAAGTCACAAGTAACAACAGTGCTAATGGAGACTGGTTGAAAGTTATGCAAAAAAAAACTAGCACAAAATGTCCACCTTTACTCACAGTATATAATAGAGTCTTTTCAAAGTTCTTCACTATTGTTTCGCTGACGGCAGCCAAGCTTCTTATTTTACTTTGCACAATTCAATTAAAGCTACGCGTCTCAATTTAGCATCAGCTTAATTTGCTTCGCTCGGGGGAGATGAAAGAACTTTTCGTGTGACAATTCGCTTAGCTAATTTAATACATTCCCTTCTCATCTCTTGTTTCAGTGCAAAATTTCTTCGCTTCATCGAGACAAAGTGAGGAAAATGGAAAAAAAAACTTTTCCATCCCATTAGAGTACATTCTCGAATGAAGCCCTTGTCAAGGCGACGATCGGCTAGTTCACTGCGTTGGCAGTGCGAAAGAGTGCCACCGGGTGAGACTGGCGAGGAAGCGAGGAATAGTTTTCCATAATTAAGTCTGTCCGGCTCAATGAGTAGTCTTCATTATCGGAAAGTTGCGTTTCAAGCAGTAAATTAGCAATGATTCACCACCAGCCAACGAAATACCATACGAATCCTTTGACACATTTTCTCAACTTACACAACTCGCATGCCACAGCGGCAGCAGCAGCCGCAGCTGCAGCTGCTGCTCTGGATCAGCACCAGCAACAGTTCCACCACCACCACCACCACGCGCATCAAAAGCTTGGCGAGGATTTAAATCTGCTCAACAACAATAACGCGGTAGGTGGGGACGACGATTGTGATAAACACCCGGATCTGGTGGGTGGGAATAGTTTGGATATCGAGAACAACGATACGAACCAGACGAGCGATGCAGAGAATAACAACATAGATGTAATCGATGACGAAGACGATGTGTGCGAGGAAGATGTGCTGGAGATGGTGCGAAATGACAATCAAACCCCCGGAACGACCCCACTGGATGCCGACGGCATTGGGAAATCTTTCACTATAGCAGCCATTTTAGGCCTGAAAAAGAAACACGACGCCGAATGTCATAACTTCAGTGATGCTATGAATCTTTCGCTGAACAATCACGCTGACAGTGGGTCTGCCTTTCAGCAGCGAGTAAACCGAGAATCAGACTTGACCTCAACATTAGAGAACAACCAAAATCAAGTCAATCATCACATATCACAATCACCGCAAAGCAATGTTAATAGCAGCTTAGCAGCACTACAAACACTGCACCATATCCACGGTACTGCCAGCGGCTTTACACCACATCAATTCCATCAGCATCTTCCACCCGGTGGTAACGGTGGCGGTAACAGCGGTGCCAACAATGGTGGATCATTGCAGCATGCCCTTCAGCACCACACGCCCCATCATCCGCACCATCTTCATGCGCACCAGGCACTACCGGGACATCCTGGGGCACATCTTGGAGGCCATCAGCAGACACCACAGCAGCCGCATCTGCCCAACAACCATCACCACCCGCACCACCACCATCATCATCATCACCATTTGGCGATGGCGGCACATCACCATGCGCAGAATCATAATCGGGATAAGTTTAAGGGTAAGGATGATACTAGCTAAAAAGTTACAGGAATTGCCTCGAGAATGGGAAAATGCAAGGTTATAATCGTACAAATTGCTATCACCGTTGTAAATATTTCAATTTTATAGCAGTGTTTAGCCGAATTTATGTCTGATATTAACATTAATACAGTACTTTGTTGGCACGTCGTCTTTGCCGAATAGTGTTTTTTTAAATCGATTTTAAAATTTAATTATATTTATTGTAGTGTTCCAAAATTTAACATCTTTTTATGAAAATTCAAGATAAAATATTTGTGATTTTTTGAGTATGTATGACACTGGCATGTTACCGTTTCTATCTCTTATTTCGACATCCGGAATGAAATAGCTCAATTCAATTCCGTTTACTGCTAGTATGCCAGACTCGCATTTAATAAGTAATTGAATATTTTTGATAATTTTATTGCCTATCCCGAGATAAACTATCGTTTCGTCGATTTGTTGCTATATGTGACACAAATAAGTGCGAACGAAACAAAAATAAACGTCAAACCGCGTTTTTTCGCTCGCACTAATGCAAAGTGAACATGCGCGTAATTCGGCGCACGGCTTGGTGGCGCATGGCTGAAATGTCTCGATGTGGATTTTAGAAAAGATTCGCAATACATAACGTGCGTTTCGACTTCGTCTCGTCAGAATCCGGCACTAAATTAGTGACAAGGAATAAGCTAATTGTGTTCTTGAGCAAACTAGTCCTAATCAAGTGTAATGTCCCGCAAGTATGAACTCCTTTTCTTTTCTTTAGTGTCTCAGTTTTTGGAGCTAATGTCAATCCGGAGCTATTTATAGAAAAAAGTTATGTTGAAAAAATTGTACTTATTTTGTTACACCATACCAAATATATATTACCGTAAAGTATTTTTTTATGTACAGGCCCGAAGATGCTCGTTTTGACTTACTTTTTTTGTAGTACTTTTCACTGCCTATCTCATAGAATCGAAATATCTTCCACATGTTTTCACATCTTTTTTTACATTTTAACGACATTTAATTCGCTAAAGATTACTGGGTGGGGAAAGTTATGAAAATTTAGAGCCATAGTACTCAAGTGAGCGCAAGCATGTGAAGTATACAGATCGGAGAACTAGAAGTAGCACGGTCATTAGAAACAGGCTTAATATCCTACAGGCTTGACTTTTGTCTTCTGTTGGTGGGGGTCGAGCTTAGGCAGCATAACTACGATTCAATCAAGTTTCACATCTTTTAGTATTTGATGTTGAAAATAGCAATATTTTTAATCCATTTTATTTAAAAACTCAAGCACAGATAACAGACGTTTAAGCTCGATTTGAATCGTGTGTAAATACCCGCTACCGAAATTCCGAATAAATTAGACGTCTGAAACGTTTGGCAAACGTTTGCATATGGCGCAGTAATCGATACAATGCAGCTGCACTCAGCTGTCAAACACGTGTAGCAAACAGTTGCACAGATGGCAATAGTGAAACACGGATTTCCAACGTCTTCGACAAATATCTGTACTTTCTTAATTCCAACAACTTCATAGAACAATTAAAAGAATTAGAAAAACCTCGGAAAAAAGTTATAATGGAAAATTGATTTTTTGGGTGCCTCCCGCAAACAACGCGCTTTATTTCTATACCGTCACATTTCGGAGAGTTTTCTCGTAGTAGGATTTTCTATAATTTAGTCATCAGTCATGTCTCGAAAGTTAGTAGAAATAAATTTTCTATCTCACTTTAAGGTGGATACATCACAATTCAATATACATCAAAAGAAGACAGCTGAAAAAGTATTCCTAACCAGGGTTGTTAATGCGATGAATTCAACGATATCGATTCAACGTAATATCGTGGAATGGATATTTTTTTGTTTAACCCTTTCATGCCCAATTTTTTTTCTAGTGCATGCAGGGTTTCAAAACTATTTTTCCTTGAAAATGGTGGGGTCAAGAAACACGAAAAGCCTTTGCATAAAGGTAGGTGCTTCCCTCGCAGTGCTAGAAGCTGCTCCATTTTTATCTTCCAATGCTCAATACAATTCTCCTAGAATATTTACAATAGTCCAATTGCGTGGAAAATGTAGCCAAAGACAGGCAAAATTGATGAGTTTTATCAATTTTCAATAATATTGCAACATAACGAAGATATACGAAAAAATCATTTTCCGTCGTCAACGTCAATTGTTACTAGCAGCACTGCTCCATAGGAATCCAATCAGACTAATTGCAATAACTTCAGTTCTAGAGCTGGTCCTTGAAACTATTAATACTCAAATGAAAGGCAATAGTCACATTTATTAGCCTTACTTGTTTTTGTGAGCAAATTTTGCCGTAATCAAAAGATGTTTAACCCTCTAGTACCCAAATTTTTTTTGGATTGAAAAAAATTTTGTAGGTCGGATTCGTGATGAGAAAACGAAAATAATATTGATTATTCTTGTAAGTAATGGATTTTTCATTAAAGCCTTTAAATAAGTAGGCCGCCTAGAGGTGGCGTTGGGCACCTGGGCGAATAAAAAGCAAAAGATTTTTTCTTCTAGTTACTTTAACTTAAGCGAATACAGATGGTTGCTTATATTTTGGACTCCATCAGAACGCAAATAACCTAACTGTAAGGAGTATTTCTCTAGTGCTTCGGTTGTTTAAATATTGACTTCTTATTTATAGTAGGGGACTACAGGGTCTGCTGGCGATGGTTTCACTTATCATATTTTATCATTTTAATTAAAGAAGATCGTGTAAAAGAGAATGCGTTGCATAAAAGAGCAGACTGTTGGCTGCATTACTGAATTTTAAATATGTGACGCGAAAATCTCGCCAACTTACGACTATACGCGCAATGATGCTACCTGGCCACTTTTGATGATAAAGTATGGATCGCGTGAGATGTCTTTTCAATAAAACTGCAAATCAATCGATACTTGTTATTATTTTTCAGCCTCATTGTTCCGGCATTTTAAATTAGGCGCACACTTCGTATTCAAAAGCGAATTTTCGAAATCCTTCAGGTGAAATTTCGACGTAAACAAACTAAAAAAAAAAAATTGTTATTACGTATGCAATCATATACGGCCATGGAAAGTTCTTTTCGCACGCTATCGAAAAATCTAGTCATTCGTGGAATAGCTTTGAACTCGCTCTAAATAACAAAAATGCCGACATTTAAAAACTTCACATAGCGTAATGAGCCTATTTTCGTCTTAACCGTAAGAAGCCGGTGGTTAGATCGGCGTTAGCCATCTTTGTTCAACGCTTTGTTTCATGTTTAGTAGTTTTATTTAGATTTTTATAGAGACCGCCTAGAGGCGGTGTTGGGAACTAGAGGGTTAAAAACGTTGTTGTCCACAAACAACATGGGCATAAATGGGTTAATTCAACGGCGTTGATTTTGGAGTTAATTTCATCGTTAATCGTCAACGCACTTCGATGAGTGTAACATTAAGGTTATCAAAAAATTTGCGTTGATTTTTGTTTTAAACACTTGCAGAATGGTGTCTACACTATCTAATAGATGTACCAGTTTAATTTAACAATAAAAAATTATGTTTAATATTTGAATAATTATTTTCAAAGCTCATTATCTCATCGTTATGTTGAGAATATAATTTTTTAAACACCATGGGGACTTTTGGTAAATTGTGGGAATGGGGTCTTATAACTGATCTCTTAGTGAGGATATTATAGTTGACAAATCATGTCAATATCAAATAAAATAGTCTCGAAAAACTTGATGTCTTCAGTAAAGTTTTCAAGAATTTTATTGCAAATAACGTGTCTAAAGACACGAATGCTCCATATATTTAGTGTATTGAGATATATTAGTCTAATTACGAAAGTGAACCTTCAACACAAGTTATTCTGATATTACTGTATATGATCAATCTCTTCTGCTGTTAATAAACAATAAAATAAACATTTTATCCAAGCCATGTGTCTTTGAAGCTTACAGTAATATTGAAGAAAGCTGGATTTAAGAATAATTCGGTAAATATTGTTTTATATCTCGATATTCTACATGCATAGAGTTTTCATATCTTCAATAAAGACGTTTTAAATGAAGTTCTATACAACTTTGCTGATGACATCAAGTCTCTTACTACTTTTTTGAAGAGTTGATTTTCCATTATAATTTCTAGAAGGATTTATCACTACAATTATTATGTCAGATGTTTTTTATGTTCATTAGAACATCGATTTGGTTCTCAGTTTGTTAATCAAGTGATATCAAGGGTGTCGCTGATGAGGTGCTTCACATTCTGCTGCGGACTCCAAATGCACGTAAAATGCATCTTTTTCGTTCTTGGATCTCGCTGCGTGAGGGCTGTGTATGTTGAGGATGCTGTAGTTGCAGAAACTGCCTTTGATCCACACACATCCATTCGCTGATCATCTGTTACCTTATTACGGATTGGCGCATCTTGCCCAGCACTACAAAGCTGATTCCGAACTCGTTTGTTGTGCCGTCGCTCTAGTAGAATGTAACCACTCGATGCCCGCTTTTCCACATATTTCTTCCGATTTCTTCGTAACGTGGATTTTTTCTGGCCAGCTTGTTGGTTTTGACGCAACCTCCTGTCTCGTCTAAGAACAACCGTGCGGGGGTCGTAATCAGTTCTGTTTACGGTAGGGTTATAGCGCCCATGCCCATTCGCACTTTCTCATTTCGCTTCTACTGTAGAAGGCGGTAGTACCCAATCGATGTCGACCTTGTCGACCTACAGATTAAATGTCATCAATAGAAGCACAGGGAAGCATGAGATAGGAACTTGTAAACCTTGAGAAGTATTTACCATTTGACGACCAACCTTCTAAGTTGATGGTTTCGAAATTATGTGACCGTAAAAAAGTTATCGAACATATATTCCACTTTGAAAGTGTATATTCTTTGATTTTTTAAAAATTTATCTATGAAGATATGAAAGTAATTCTACATTATTTTCTCATTTGTAGAATGGAATGGTAACACTGCTGAACTGTTTTTGATTTTGAACTTTCAATAGTTTATCAAATTTACGCCGGCGGTAAAACATGATGATGAGTTATGTTCTACCATAGACCATGCAGTAGACTTGGGCGAAACGCCCAACTCCTACTTTGCAGAAGGCAAAGAATTCTTAACATTTCCTTTCGATCATGCCCATATGAGCCTGCCTAGTTCTAGTTTTCCGTTCTAAGTTTATAACTGATTCGCTCTAGAATACCTATCCGTCTTTCAATTTCATTGCTTTCGTTTCTCTTAGTCTTAAATTTGCCGAAAATAGCCAACAAAATCGATACAGTAGAACCTTGCGGCAATTAAAACATACTAACAAATTAACTTTTTTAAAACAAGATATGGTGTTTATATGACTCGCGGAAAAAATGTTCTCAATTGTTTTTTCACACACACACACTTCCCCGATTGTATCGATCAGGAGCTGGACAATGTTCAATGCTTCAATGTTAATTCTGGGGATTCGGACTCGTGGACGTGGAATCTTTCCCGCGCTGTTACAAAATGAATCTGACATTCTCAAACAGGTCTCGAGAAAGATTATGCTTATCAGTAATCAGGAATTTTAGCTTAGTTGAGTGTCCACTGCACGAAGTGCAACATGCTTATCAGTGTGGGAAATCCACCATCACTCTACGATGTTTACAACATTGAAAAGGTCTTCTTGTTCAAGCAATCTCGCTTGGACGTATTCCTAGATATCGAGGGTACCGTAAACCGGGGTGACATTGATCACTTTTCGAAGAAATCATTACATCTTTTTCAACACAACACATTTTTTTCAAGTTTAACATTTTTATACCAGGTACTGATGTATGGTGAAGAAGATTGGGGTTTTACCTGAAATTGTTCGCTTATAACCATTTGTCCAAAATTGATTTCAATTTCAAGACCGCTTTCGTATTCAGGAGTGACTTTGATAACCTGCATGTTCACCCATATTAAATTCTTGATGTCAATTTTTTACATTCAAATGTTTGTTTAGACTAATTCTGAAAAGATATTCAATTATCAAATATTAAAAATAGATGTTAATTGGTATTGTACGAAGTATCTCAATCTACTGTAAAATTCGAGTGATCAAAATTCGTATAATTCGGGCCAACTAGAATAAAAGAATCTGAAAACATTTTTAACTGCTACACTTGTTTTATTTCAGTAGTTTATCAATGTACAAAGAGTTTCATCCATTTTAACGCTTTGGAGTGTTGAATATAAAAATATTGCGAATTTTAGCTGGAAATAATCTGAAATTATTGGCAACTAGTTTTACAAAAAAATGTTTTTGAAATAAGCGAACTATTAAAAATAAATTTGGCGCACCCCACTATAAGGAAAAATTAAAACTCACTTAGAATTTATTACTCTCGCTAATATCTAAGAAATTAATCTTATAACAAGAGAAACCAAAAAACCGAACAATATGCTCAAAAAATAACAAATCAGTATTTTATAAGTTTAGAGCAAAACTTATTTCATTTCAAATTTTAAGGATTCGGTACACTATTCTGGCCAAATAAGCAATCTACGAAAAAAGTTTCGAGTGATCAAAGTCACCCCGATGATCAAAGTTACCCCGGTTTACGGCACTTTTAACAATGTGCTCTTATAGTCCTAAGACAATACGTGACAATAGGGGGGGGGGCGTTTTTGTTCCAATTTTACGTCAGAATGATTCTGACTTTTTGCGCCGTACGCAATGTTACTGCAGGGATATCGAAATGATGTTTGGCAGTGTTGCTATATTTATAGGAAAAGATTGTCATTATTTTTGACATATCTAAATTGAACTGAAATTGTGCGGCAAAGTGAAACAAGTATTTATCATTTATCATTTACCGTATACGTAGTTAACACTGTTAATACTAATACAGTTAATCACTGTAACAAAAATAAGATAGAAACCACACTATATTCTAAAATTATTCAGAAAATGGCTTCATTAAACCTTACTAACACTCATGACATGGAAAAACGGATTCAAGATACAAAACATGAACGGAATAAAATAAATTGACAAAATTCCATTTTCATTAATAAAAATAGCAGCACTGTTCGGAAGATTTCGGCAGGGTGAAAATAGGCGAAAGGAAGAATCCAGAAGGAAAAATAAGAAGCCGATCGTCATGTCTTGTCTTAGTTATAGTCTATTCTGGAAGCGATGCGTGGTCATAGAGTATCTACATGTATCTTGGTTGGATAAACGCAATGCTTAGTAATCGCATTCTTTGCTCGTCACTGAGATAAACAGAGAAGACAAAATTAAGTATTTGCCGTTGTCCTCAGGTTGGCGTTCTGTCACGTTTGCTATGGAACCAGGTTGCTTGGATTAGACCTCATCGATTAGTTCAATCTCTTGTCGGTACCGGTGGATCAGCTTTCCAATAAAGTCAGCAGCTATCCGACAGAAATCAGCTCTCTCAAAGCAGCATTTCCGGAAGTTTTCAGCGACGAACCAGGGCTATGTTCCAAAGCGAAATTAAAGTTGCTGATGCTTTGCAACCACATCAGTATCCACATCCATTGCCGCAAGATAGCTTCGCTGAACCAGCAAACTGCAAGGTCTTCATTCAAATCGACCTATCAGATGCATTTTTGCAAATGGATGTAGACGACTGTCGGGACCTACTTACGATTAACATACACCGGGGACTTTATCGGTACGATCGGCTTCCACCAGGAGTTAAAGCAGCCTCCGGAGTTGACGAAGCTGATTATTCACGAAATCTTGAAGTTGGCCTTTGTCGGATGAAAGGAATTCGAAAAATGCGCGTTCGGCCAACACCAGATCAAGTACATAGGGCATCGAATTGACGAGCAAGGTCAGCATCCTGATACAGCAAAAATCGAAGCACCAATCGACGTATCTGGAGTTCCATTATAATAGGAAGTTTGTCCCGAATATGAGCACAGAACGGTATTCACTAGATGAGCTTTTGAAATACGACAGGAAGTTCGTTTGTTCAGAAGGGTGCAAGAAAGCCTTCTCCGCCTTCACGAAAATTCCTAAATCGTAGCTGATTCTAACGCACTATAATCCACAGCTTGATATAATCGTTTTCAGATGGATCTATCATGGTAGTTAGTCCGCCGAGCAAGCCTATCCAATAAACAATTTAGTTGGATAATAGCTTGAACTGTCATTGTTCAGCTTATTCCCTCTCGATAAAAGCTTGTTCAGCTATCGGTGTTTGTTGGGTACAGTCCGCTAGATACAGCGAATCGACTCCGAAAGCGCCGGCTTTTCAAATTATTCCTTTGCGATTTCAATATCGTCTACTTGGGCACGGATAAGTTCGGAAACACAGATATCCTGTCTCGGCTGATTGAACAACATGTCAAACCCGAAGAAGACTGTTATTTCCAGCATTATTTTGTAGAATGATGTAAGATCAATCACATTGAATGCAGTTGACGCACTTCGTCTTAGTTTCAGAGCGATTCGGCATGCCACCCATACTGATTCAGTTTTAAGCATTATTCACCACTTCATTCAACAACGCTGTTCACACTCCAAAAACGCCAATAACTGGACCGGGAGATCCAGCTTTGGAACAGTAACCATGTTGATCTTGCTACCAATCACACGCGACTGTAGTGTGAGAAATGGACAAATGGTTACATGGGTGAATAAATTCTTGCTCCCAGCGATATTACACTCACATGTAGTTTTCCTTACAGGACATTCCATGTGAAGATTCTCTCTCGAGAGGAGTGGTTGTCTGGCTACATGAAGAGAAAACAACAAACACAAGTGGCCTGTTACACTGACGGCTCTCTGATAGAGGGACGTTCTGGTGCTGGTGTCTACCGTCGTGAAATGAGATTGAAACAGTCTCACTAGCTGGGTATACTGTACTATACAGCGTAAATTCGTTAGTTGGGGGCTCTTTAGATGGGGTGTTCGTTAGCTGGGTGTTCGCTAATTGGGTCGTACACCAACTAAAAGGCAACTGGATGTCAAAAGCTTATGTCAAATTTTCTTTGCCAATTAAGCAGACAATAGTTAGAAATGTGAGCTCGCTAACTGGGACGAAGTCGAGACCCAACTAACAAATCTGCGCTGTATTCCAAGCGGAAATCTTCGTGATTATGTACAGGATACAATCGACCCTTCAACAACAACAACGGCAAAGTTATAAACTTCCGCTCCGATAGTCAGGCTGCTATCAAGGCCCTTAGCTCGGACAAATCACGGTCCATCCTAGTGATCGCGGTACGAACCCAAATCGATGAACTTACAACATTGTCAACACTATCTATTTTGTACGGGTGCCCGGTAATTCTGATATTACTGGAAATGAATGGGTTGGCGGATTAGCCAGCGCAGGTAGAGCGATTGACTTTGTTGATCCTGAGCCCGCCCTACCAATTTGGATAATAGGAAAAAATCAGTACTGAGTTTCGTCCGAACACCGCATTTATTAGAGAAATTCACAAACCTGTAACCAGACAAGCGTTTCCAGAACAACCGTGCCGTGGGATTTCGAAAAATCTCCTACATTTTACGAAACTCCACTGCGTCATGCTGAATAGATCTTTAACGCAATTATCACACGGCAACTATTCCGAGCGCTGAGTCATTTTCATATGATCTTTGTGAATCTGACTACGGAAACTCACACACACTTAGTTTTTTCTGCCGAATCTCAGTTAATACGCAACTTTTGCCGAAATCTCAACAGCTGAGATCTTAGCTAGTTTTACTAAGATCTCAATAAAAGTGACGTTTGATAGCTGCGACTCGGAAAATATTTCACCGAAAATCAGCAAACAAATTTCAATTCACTGAGATATCAGTTTCTAAATCTGCTAACTGCAAGGCTGTTGTTACCAAGCCGACTTGAGTGTATCACCCAAATCAGAGACATACTAAAGCTCATTTTCCAATGCGGTAAAGAGCTTTCGGCTTTCTCGCATGCGATTTAAACTGCTTATGAGTTCAACTTACCAGCTGTTTCTTGACAGTAAACATTTTTGCCACCCTTCAAATTGTACTTCCTCCTCCTATCATTCCTTTCAGGGAAATGATTAGAAGACACGCCAAGACACAAATCCCTGAATACATACGGGGAATATGTTACTTGAGCCAATAAATACTGATTCCTGATTCTGATATATGGAAAGTAAATCGAGTGAATATTTTTGCGTTGGACTTAAAAAAATCACTTGAAACATTAAACAATCAAAATCTTGCAGAAATTTGCTTAGCAAATACAAAATTTGTTTATCGATAGCCATCTGATACCTGGATAATATCTAATCACTTCATTTACTCTAATACATATTTTTCAATCAAACAAGAATTAACTAACGATTGGTCTTTTTCCACAGATCTTGCAAAGAAATCCTCCATTTCAGCATCGTCAGCGCTCAAAAGCAAACGCGTCCGAACGATCTTCACACCGGAACAGCTAGAACGACTCGAGGCCGAGTTCGAGCGTCAACAGTACATGGTTGGTCCCGAACGGTTATACTTGGCACACACTCTTCAACTAACTGAGGCACAGGTAAATTACTTTTTCACTTTTGACTCCATGGAACTGCCGATCGTAAACAGCAGGCTTTACATTCTAGGTTAAGGTATGGTTCCAAAATCGTCGGATAAAATGGCGCAAACATCATCTGGAAATTACCCAGCAACGTTTGGCCCTGATTCGGCAGCGACAGATAGCAAGCGGTGTTGTTCCACCTCAAGTGGGACCCGTACCCGCTGACCGTGCGTCTCCATTATCCGAGGGTGCACAGCAGATCATCAGTGGTGGACGTATGATACTAGACCACGTAGGCGGAGAACCTGAATCACCAGAGCTGACTATCTGTACAGATTCGTTGGAGGCCCGAAGTATTAGTGAAAGCGATGAATAAACAAAAAGTAGCGGCACGCGCCTCAGTGCTGTGCAAGGAACCTAAAAATTGTAATTAAATACAGGGAATATAGATTTATGTTAAATATTTTGATTTGTAGACGTGAAAGTAGTCACCGACGTAGATTTGCTTATGAGTTGAATACTTACGATCGAACACGATAATCAATTTTATGTAAACAGTAGAAAATATGTGTATAAAATGTTGAAAACATTCATTAAAACTAGTTTTTTTCCGAAAGAAACTTAAAATACCTTAACTGAGACTGCGGAACCCAACTTCAGCACTGGGAAGATACATTGTAGAGAGTATGCGGAGTACGGACCTGGTGGGATGAACTGTCAGTGGGGTTTAAATACGCGAAAAATAAATAACGGTAATTACATGACAAATAAAGTGCTCTTATGAGTTGATTGGAGATCCGAATCATCCGATACCGGGAATAAATTTGGCGACGAGGATGATCTCATCTCTAGTACAGGGGCCCTATTCCCACAGTCACGTCACCTAGTGACTAGGATTTTTTCTTCGAGTCACTAAGTGACGTGACTGTGAGAACAGGGCCCCAGGCTAACAGACATAACACCATAGACTAACAGATATAACACTCAAAAACAAAGCTTCGCCCGCTTTAACGGTCATTTTAAATATATTTGTAGTTGGGACTGTGGCCACATTTGAAATTATGGCGCCACTGACATATGAACAAGCATATGGGGGGTAGACAACTAGTGAAAAGATGTTCCCAAACCTGAGGGGTAACCCACCAGTAAATGAGTGTTTGGGACCATGAATAAAAGGCGGAGCTAGTGTTCTGGGGAAGTTGTCGGATCGATGTTTTTTGAGGGAATTCCCTCATAGTGTTATGTCTGTTAGTCTGTGATAACACTATGAGGAAATTCCTTCACGATATCTTCTTCTTCTTCTGGTTCACTCTTTTTGAAAAGAGTCGAAAAGATGGCGCAGCATATTATACCATGTTCACACTAGAGTTGAAACACGTTTTAACACGTAGTGTAACCGTGGTATTAGCTATATTGCCAATTATTGTCGCGCTTATAATAAAATCTCACATTGCGGGCGTCTGAAAGGCGCATCAAATATAGCCGCAGTTGCTCCGCAAGCAGATTTCAGTGGAGCTTTATTTTTGTGCCAGCTGTGTGCTTTTCGAAAGCTTCAAGGAAAAAGCTGCCTATACATTTATATAGGCGGCTGTCACGCGCCTATCTCAATTGAGCTTTCATATAATCGCATATCGAGCGATTATCCTGCAAGGCACAATACTTATTCTTTTATAGTCTTGTCGACTTTACTTTCTGTGGACTGGGTACCCGAATAGAAATGTACAGTAACAAAACCACGATTTTCACTGTGACAGTACAGTAATTTTACAATAATTTACAGTAAGTTTTAGTGTTATGCTACAATACAAAAACAATAAACTTTAACGTTTTTACAGTAAATTTCAATGTAAAATAGACTTTTACAGTGAAAAAGGGGGGTGGTTATGTATCTTAACATTAAAAAAATTAATTTTTCTCCATGCATTTTTTTCTCGAAAACAGTAAAATTTAATGTAAATGCACTGTATCAGATTTTTGCTGAACAGTGAAATTTATTGTTACATGAAATTTTATTGTAGATCTACTGTGAGAACTTGGCATCGAACAATGTTGAAACAGTAATACCTATAATATTTATTGTTTTATGATTGTTTGTAGAGTAAATGCTATTGTAAAATTCTATCCGGGTATCGGCGAGAAGTCCGCAACGCCGCCACACCGGCCCAATCTAGCACACAAAACAATTGGTCCTTCCACAAAAAAAAACAATTCCTTCGGTACCAGGAGAATTTTGCGCGTTGAAAATCGCACCGGAAGTGTTCACAATACATCGCTAATTTTACCACAACAGTAGCTTCACCTATATACACGATCCGAAAAACTCATTGACAGGATGGTTATCCCTCAGACTCGGGAACACTTTTTCACTAGTGGTCTTTCCCCCATATACTTTGAATGCGATCGGAGTATGGTTTCAGCAAAGTTGGACACGATTTCCTAATGTGTCACGCTTTTTCATCGATTGAAACAGTTCTTGATACTGCAAGTTTTGACATTTGTATATTGAAGAAATGAACCGTTCGAAACATGTAAAGTATTCTTGTTCGAGTGTGCAAAATAATATTGTCAGTGTAGTGAAAACGTCAGCATCGGTTTCGGTTTGTTACGAATTTGCAAATTTAAATCTTTTTCCCCAGTATATCGGGTCTAAGTGTCTGACATCTCTATTGCGCACTTCCCACTTGACCACCAGTCAAACTAACCAGTCTATGAGAAGAATTTAATAGAATAATAGTAAGTGCTCAGTGCGGATAGAGTACAGTTTTGCTCAAAATCGTTTTTTCTCGAAATGTGCGAAATGGCGCTTCTCATACGATAGCACAACAGCGACGATGTCCTGTATGTCCGCATCCGCTCACTGTAGAGATGGTCGGGTTCGAGTTTTTGGACCTGAAACCCGGACTCGACCTGATCCCGACGGGTTTCGGGTCGAGTTCTGGTTCTATAAATTTAAACTTCTCGGGTTCGGGCTGGGTTCCGAGTTTTCGAATTTGAAATTCTGGGGTTTGGGTCGGATCCAGGTTTTTGAAATTTTAAACTTTCTCAAATTGAGCAACATTTGAAATAGGTACATCGTCTTATTTTTTTTAAACAGATAACTCAAGTAGTTTTATCCCAAAATTTATTTTCTAGATAAGACAGTATCATGAACAACGATGGCACTCATATGGTAATGGTATACCAGTGCCACAATGAAATAAGTGGTACATATATGAAACAGATACTTACTGTCAGATTGTTCCAGGGCTGGGCCGTTGCATGATCCGTATTCCTTCATGAAACACATTTCCACGATCTTAAGAAATTGATCGTAAAATTATTGTATGTTATGTTCAAGCCATTGGCGGATTTGTATAAGTTTGGAGTCGTTCGGAGAACTCCATTGGAGATGTCTACTGGCGTACATACCGTACTATCAGAAGCATAAAAGAAATTATATACCCCACCAAGGATGATCATCCTAACGCTAATGATGTGACATTAAGAAAACGTCAGAGAATTTTTATTGACACTCTTCGACACAAGTTTGATCGTACCAACCAGAAACGCGGGGGACGTCGTGTAAACTGTCGAATACGAATTGCCATAGCTTAATTTAATGTGTAATAAATTATACCAAACTACCCTCTAAGAACGGTTGGTTTCAAAATCGCCCAATGAAGGACGTTCGTTGGACCAATTTGGACGACGTCCAAATAACCGTTCAACAAACGTCCATCGTTGGACCCGTGTTGAACGATTTTGAAACAATTTTTTGGACGTCTCAGTGGGTATTCTGGAATGGTTTTCGTTAAAAAATTAGAAATTCTGGTTAAGTACGATGGGCAAGGTTGTTTGAAATTGTCATCATTAATCATCTCAAATTATAAATTTTCTGTTTCGGGTCGGGTTCGGGTTTTTAAATTTTGAAATAGGGATCTTTAGGGGTGTGCGGGTTAAGGCATATTCTGATGCAGATTAGTACCGTGAGTTAATATCTCAGTCCTTTTTCAATTTTTAGGCCCGAAACTATCGAAAAACATATTTTTTAGTTTGTTTCCTTTTAGGACAATAACACATCCAAACCCATGCGACTTGCACGACTCTATAGGTTGCCTTATCAGATCTACCATAATTTGCAGATGAAACTTGAGATGGCAGGCTTCTAGTGGATTGCAAAAGTACCAGATCATGCTATGTGGGATGCTGTCCCGGTTAACAATGAGGCGAACGAGATATTTGCAGATACGTCATTTAGTAGGACAACTGTCAGTTTGTTGGTTGACTTTAATTTGGTTTTTTAAAGTTTAAAAATCAGAAAAAAATAATTAAGGTTTAAGAATGATATGAGTGTACTCGTAAGGACACCCGCTATCAATCCATATGAAAAACTGACACAATTTTTTCAAATTAAACGTCCCTACTCTCGGGTTCGGGTTTTACGGAATTTTCATTCTCGGGTTCGGGTAGGACTCGGATTTCACAATTTTCAAGCTCACGGGTTCGGGTTCGAAAAAAAAAATGAAACCCGACCATCTCTAGCCGCTCAGGCTGCTTGTTTGCAGTGTCCTGTTTTCCCTTCCTCCTGGTGATCCGTCGCTTTCAATAGTCCTGTTGTTTATTGAAAGCGACGGATCACCAGGAGGAATATATTATATATATTTGCTTCTTTTCTCACTTATTATTTTGTTATTGCTCCCAGTAAAGTTCAGCCGGAAATGAACTGGAATTCTGGCTGGTTCCAGTTCGTATTCCGGCTCCAGTGCAACAACCGATTCTAACTAGAATCGGTTGTGTCACTGGAGCCGGAATACGAACTGGAACCAGCCAGAATTCCGGTTCATTTCCGGCTGAGCTTAACTGGGCTAGTAAGACTTGACTATGAAATGTCAATGTTAATCTATCAATTCGGTAGCATTTTCTAGAACTAATACTTGATATAATGAGAACAGAAAACTACATATTTTATTATTCTTATATCTTCTTCTTATTCTTATGTATACTCCACAGTACCCAAGCTCGACACTGGGAAAATACATTGTAGGGAGTATGCGGAGTACGGGTCTGGTGGGATGGACTGTCAGTGGGGTATAGATATGCGAAGAATAAAATTTAATTTAATTATTTAATAACAGTAACTACCAACTCCCTGTCAAGGATGGCGTCTCTGTACAGCTAGCATCACTGCCATGAAAATCAAAGCAATAATTTTGGACTGAATTATAAAAGCTGTCTTTGGTTACCAAGCGTCGATTTTCTGAATGATATTGTATTTAGTCATCCCGCAAGATGCAAAACGACATGTGGAATGCTTGAATATTGTGTATAGCGCCAAACAAAACTCTTTGTTTGGGGCTTTATAACTATAACTACAAACACTTTATACACAGACTAGCGAAGTGTCAAAAATTGCAGCCAAACGGACTGTCAAAAAGTGCAGCCAAACGAGCATGATGGTTTTGAGAGGGGAAGTGCAAGAGGAAGCCCATGCAAAGCTTACACACCAGTGATGCCAGATTTGCCTTCATTTT
This sequence comes from Topomyia yanbarensis, assembly GCF_030247195.1. Taxonomy (NCBI): domain Eukaryota; kingdom Metazoa; phylum Arthropoda; class Insecta; order Diptera; family Culicidae; genus Topomyia; species Topomyia yanbarensis. The sequence continues at coordinate 388,083,899 of NC_080671.1, read as the reverse complement.
GAAGACATTTGAAATGTTGTGAAGACGTGTTTTTCATTTTGAAGACAAATTTATTCGGATGTTTGACTGATTTCTGGCTGAAAATCAATAACCGATTCAGAATCCTGGCCGGTGAAGACAGATGAAGACATTTTTTATAAAATGTGAAGACGTTTGAAAAAGATACCTGGTATCCCTGTTACACACTTAAAATCCATTACCTACCAGTAGGTAATTTTTATTTGCTGTCCATATTTCACTGCCGGAAAACAAGGGAGAGCGAATGATATTTTTACTCAAAGTTAATGGGATTAAGTTTAGTCGGCTTTGGGGAGTATCTCATTATTTTTGGGTAAATTTGGACTCTCTCTCGTACGTTTTTCGTTGAGGAAAGTAGGATGCACCGATTGAAGATTATCTACTGCTAGGTAATGCAAGTTTTCCGTGTATGGGAGCTTCCGTGATGCCAGTTTACATCCATGATTGCTAGTTTTACTGTTTTTCTCTCCGCTATCACCGCTATCCGCTATCACCGATCAATTTGTTGATAATTGTTTATGAAAATGAAGGAAAACCATCAATTTATAAGATGATGAGTAAACATCTTGCGAAAAGGGTGTAAAACATAGTGGTTTCTAATATTATTCGCAGAGCTATATGGGTGCTGTTTCGAAATGTAATTTGTTGAGCACCGTAGCCGCCGCAACATCATTTACCGTTTCTCCTAAGTTAAGCTAAACCTTTATGAGATGGTGTAAATTCATGATCACGCGAGGAAAGAATATATCCGGCTAATAGCTTTGTATCATACACAGCCGATCCTTCTCTCTGATAGCATTCACTGAATCTCCAACGTAGTCCAAAATATGAGGAGTTTGACATTGGTACTGATTGGGTCTCGGTTTCGAGTTGGAACTTTACTTATGGGACGATTTTTTATAATCACAATAATACCCCCATTACATTTGGCAGAAATGTATTGTCTATCTCGAGATAATATCACAGACGAACAGACATAACACTATGAGGGAATTTCTTAAAAAATATCGAACCGGCAATTTTCCCAGAACACTAGCTCCACCTTTTATTCACAGTCCCAAACACGCTTTTGCTGGTGGGTTACCCCTCAGGCTTGAGAACAATTTTTCACTAGTGGTCTATCCCCCATATGCTTGTTCATATGTCAGTGGCGCCATAATTTCAAAAGCGGCCACAGTCCCAACTACGAATATATTTAAAATGACCGTTAAAGTAGGCGAAGCATTATTTTCGAGTGTTATGTCTGTTAGTCTGTGATAATATAGCATTTCGTCGAGTTGTTGTTATATGGGAAACACTCGAGTGCGATCGAAACAAAAACAAACGTCAAAACGTTTTCTCACTCGCACTGATGCATATCCCAACAAACAACGAAAGCTGAACAAGCCTTTAACCAGTGAGAATAAACTGAACAAGAACTGTTTAAGCCATTATCCAGCCAAAATGTTTGTTGGGATTAGATGGGCGCGTAATTCAACGCACGGCCCGGTTGCGCATGGCTGAAAAGTCGCAATGTGGATTTAAGAAAAGATTCGCAATATGAGCCAAATAATTGCAAATGGCTGTAATTTCAAAATAATTGCAAATAAAACTAAATTTCTTACTCGTTTCATTATTATTTTGGCAGTGGTAAGCTTTTTTCCCGAGAAGAAAATGAAGTTTTTGTTGAAAGCTGCGACTCACTTGCGGGTGAAAAAAACCAAACTGTATCACTTTGCCAGTTCATGAGCTGAATCATAGGTGTCGGATGACTAATTTTGGTTTTGCCGCAAATCGCCAATAACGTCTCTTATATGTAGGTCGATGTCAAACTCCATATGCTGGTATAGGGTTGCCAGGAGGCTGGTAACTACTCCACAGTCGTATGTTTTCATATTAACCTTATGAAAACATAGTTTTTTATGCTTCAGAAGTTAATTCTTATGAATTTCGCTATACATTTTGTCTGAGTATATGTACTTGTGTGCCATACGAAAACTTGTAGTTACCCGAATAGAAATGCACAACAGTATTACCAACGAATCGTTGGTATTACAGCATTTTTATTGTTACATTACAACGAAAAACAATATTATTCTGGAAAATTTACAATGGAAATATAATCACATTTGTTGTTTCTACATCCGATTTCATTGTAAACCCGATTTTTACATCGAAAAAGGGGGGTCGTTAAGGGATGTAACAATGAAAAAATTGATCTTTTCCCATACATTCTGAAATCAAAAACATCGATTTACATTGTTTTTCCGTTGTAGAGGCATGAAGGACTGCATCATAAGTACATTGATGTTACCAGAAAAGTTGTTGTTAACAAATAAAACTGTTGTAAATTCAACGTTTCTACGATCAATTTCGATATTACCTTCTGTTCGTTTGTTGTTAGTTTGCATTTCAAATATATGTTTTGCGCTTGGTCAGTTTAACCTTTTTCCCATCTAATTGCTGCGTGAAGCGTATGGATTGAACACTTTCTGCAGTCAGATCAGTTTAGAGTACCCATTTCTCTAGGCAATAACTGTTCTTAAACTCTATAAGCAGACCTTATCCTAACATTTAGTCTGTGTGTAAAGAGTCTGTGGTTTTTAGTATCGATAACCCCTCGGCACGAATGATTCAAGAATTTCCCACCCCTGCAATCGTACAGTTGTATAACAATTTCGTTTCGACCAGTTTTCGTTTGACAATAATCATCAGCTGGAACGAACACTTTAGCATTTTTATAAAAACAAACAAGCCTTTACTTTATCAGTATGCGTGTGCCATTTCGAAAAAAAAGCTCACTGACAGCAGCAGACATCCTAGCAGCAGACGAACAAAAGTGACAGAGGAGGCCATCATCTTTATTCGGTTGAGTGTTGTTTTTTCACGGAACAAGCGATTTATCGAACGTGTGAATTTTCGTGAAAAACGGTAGCGATAACAAGCCAGTTGCTGCATTTCCGCGTTTAAACAGTTTCTCGTGACGTGCAAAAGTCTTCCAGTAAATTCTACCGTGAATATTTTCAAAAACGGGAAACAAATTTCACGAAGAGAAAAAAGCAAAAAATAGGTGTCTACGTTTGTGCCCTGATGGATGACCTGTTTCCCAAGCCCAGTTGGTGTTTTCATGAAATTTTATTCTATTCTTTTGTTTCCGAAAACAGCTGGTAGAATTTTAGTTAATTGGGATTGGGAAGTGCAGTTTTGATTTGCTCAGATGTGTTGCGTGTTTGCAAATGGATGGGGCCAGAGTCGAGCAATATTGATTGCCTCATAATGGCGTTTTGCTAAGGCCAAATTGCGAAGCGAAAGGGAAGAAGTGAAACGATTTTTCATCAAAGCGGAGTTATGAAATTAACGGAACTCCAGTGAGACAGTAATGTGTTTGTAGTGTATTTTCCAGTTTGCATCCAGTCCAGACGGGGCTGATAGTGGCCATTGCTGTTTCCGTTGCTTGCAGTTGATTGCCCCCGGGGGCGATTAGGGAGGGGGCAGAAGATCATTTTGCTTATTAGGCAATCATTGAATCACTTCAAAGTGTTGGGACCTAGTTCCAATGTGTCTGCCTTCCGGTTTCCGGAGCAAGGTCAGAAAAGCTGGAACCGACTGACATTGGTTTGTGGGAAATGTCCTCCTCGGCTGGACATCATCATCTAACAACGCTCCAGGTGGGCAGTAACAGTTCCACCGGAAGTAACGTTACGGTCAACGGAAACCGATCGATGCTAGCGGTTAACTTGGAGGCAGCGGTAATGGCCAACGATCCACTGCGGGATCTATTTGAAGCGTGCAAAACCGGCGATCTGGTTAAAGTGAAGAAGCTGATCACATCGCAGACGGTCAACGCGCGGGACACTGCTGGGAGGAAGTCTACCCCACTGCACTTTGCTGCTGGTAAGTAAAGGAATATTTTTCCGGATTTTTTTTTTTCTTTGTTTAGAATTGCTATTTATGGTCATGTCATCATAATCATGGTGGCCGAAAAATTCAAGTGTATCATGTTGCAATGAAATAGTAGACCTACAGGTTGCATCATCATGGACATCATGTTTTCATGGCTTGAAATTGATTGCCCCTTTGGCGATATGGGAGGGGATAGGTTATTGTGCTTGTTAGGCAATTATCTTAGAATCACTCCAAAGTTTTCGCAGAATCCAACTATGGCCTGAAATTCCAAGAACCGAGTTTTTAATCAGTTTCCGTTAAACATTACCTTGCCATTCGTAAATTGTTTCATCCGGGATGGACGATGTTTCTAGCCGCTCATTACAGGGAAAAGAGCCGATAGAAGTTCTGTTGTGCGACGATACTGTTTTGACAATCAACATCGGCTAATGTGTAATTTGCTCAGTAATCGTCATTGTAGGTGCTAAAGTACGATTCACACGATACAGCAGGCTTCCATCAACGATACGGAACATCAACGGAACGTCAAGATTAGTTACATTAGTTTTAAAATACCGCACGTGTGAACGGGTACGAGAGAAACACTTATCCTAACGGAACGGTGACGTTCCGTTGACGTTGACGGAAGCTGATGTATCGTCTGAATCGTCCTGATTGTTTGTACGACATATACCGGATATAAGAGGAAAAAACAGCTAAAGTAGATGTTCGGATATTGCATTTCAATTCTTGACATGAAACATCTGTCGATGAACCTTGTTGGAATCAAGTAACAATTTATCTATCGTAGTTCGAACAATATACCCGTCTGTAATCAGCACTAAAATATGGATAAATGTAATTCAAATGAACGCTACAGCTGGTTCAGGTTAATGGTTCATCATAAAAACCGATCTAATCCGCACTCCGATCAAGGTTTCCGTTCGTTTCCTCCAAACAACTGACCCACTTGCTAAATGGCCTATCGTTGCGCCTGGCTGCAAAACTTTTCAGCCAACGGGCTGAAGTGCAACCTGGGCGCACAGAGGTTATTTAGCATGATTTGTTTTCGTCTTGTCTTGGCGCAGTCATTTTTCTAGCCCCGCACACAAACACAATAGACAAACACTACCGCTGCAACGCCATCGATCGGCTCTCGGGGGTTTCACTTTTCAAAAAACCATAAGCAAAAATAATAGCCAACACTTGGTAATTCTCAGTCATCATCAACCCCCTTTCGCTCTCTCGCTTTGTTTAAATTTCAATTGTGGATTTCGCAAAGCCACAATCCCCGTCCCACAGCGCTTCGTGATTCGCACCCCACGACGACGACGACGGTGGCGTCGGTAGAAGCGTATTGTCGTTCCGTTTGCTGTTTTATGCTTCTTGTGAATATATGAACATCATGGTTTCTTTGTTTTTGCTATCATTTCGCATTGGTTGGAAACCGTAGAAAATGAATAGGTAATTGTATTGCCAGACAGACACAGACCCACAGACTAGCAAAGTGTCAAAAATGCAGCGCACCAGACTGCAAAAAAGAGAATTTCTGAAATATGTGGTTTGTTAGAAATTAAATAACTTATAACTTAACCACTATCCAATGGGATTTAGAAATGATGTGTTGTAATCAAGCGGCTGCTCTTCCAATGATAAAGGTTGGACAGAGAATGGGCAAAAATCAAAAACGTGTGTTAGATCTTCATAAAAATCAATCAGCTTATGTAGAATGTTGATACAGTACTGCTGATTGATTTTTATGAAGATCTAACTCACGGTGTGGAAAAAATTGCTTTTTCGTTTTCGTTTTTGTCGATTCTCTGTTCAACCTTAACCCATAGGATAGAATAGATAACACAAATAACGTGTGAATTCTCGTATCGTTATATTAAAGTTCTGTAACTATCATCCTTGACCTAATTAATGGTTAAACCAACAGGTTACCGTGCAAATAAAAAATTACTATTACAAATTATGCTCTTGTCAAACTGCAAATGATGAGAAATCAATTCTTTTTGATTATTTTTGTTACTTAACCATTACTGTAGCATTCGTGTCATTGGAATTACGCACAATATGAAAAACAGAAGGCGGAGTTCTAGCTTCTATTAGAAACGAGTAGAGTTACTATATTAAGAGTTAGGCAGACACAACAGCCTGAAAACTGGCAGCACTTATTTCAGGAAAGAAAACGCTGGCATCCCATGTAAATGTTCAAGATCTAGCTTGATAATTTCATTGTCGTCGTAAGTAAGAACTTCACATGCACGAATAGAAAAACCAATTCGAAGATCTGATGATATGATTCCGATCATGAATCGACCAAAGGTCCGAAGTCGCAATGATATCGAATCGAGAAAAATAGCTTTGAAAATTCGGTTCAGAAAATTAAATCGTATTTTAACAATGTTTGCATACTGCGCTTTCAAATGTATTGAAACACTTTGAAACAATACTAGTTTTCGGAAGCATAACTAAAATGTTTTATATAATAACGTTTTCGTTGATAAAATTGAAAACAGATTATTTCGCCGAGTGTTGTTATGAAATGTTGATTAGGCCATTTTGGAGTCGCCCTCTTGTTTTGACGACTCTCAATTTCGCCCTGCAGTGTCGCCAAAAACAAAAATCAAATGTGGCTTTCGCCGTGCTCGCTGGAGGGGAAAATTTGTTATTCCCCCTGGGCGTAACAAGCACTTGGTTTTTGTTTAGGGCGATTCTGTTTACGGACCTTGTAAACAATGATGCTGTCAATTTCGCCTGTATACACTACCTTAGAAATGCAGAGGCGTAACCCGCCTGGCATTTTGTTTACAGTTGAAAGTCGGATGCGCCGTTTTGTTTTTTATTGATTTTCATGAAGTGTGGAATATTTATAAATGAGTTTTTATATTTTTTATAAAGTATTTTTACTCCTCTTTCAGATATTAATCAAATCTCTGTTTGTGTACATTTGTTAGTTTCGCCCATTTGTCGGTTCACGATCGATTTCATACTTGTGCGAATATCTCTTCTTGTTACAGAAAAAAATTTGGTTCTTTTCGTTTCTCTACACTCGATAACACTGGATAAGAGTAAAATAGTTATGACCATAATCACAATACCTTTTCCATATACATCCAAAGAGAACATGTTATGTGACGTCATGCTCGATTGGCTCCGGTATTTTACATGTTCAATTGGTTCCGCGCAGTGTCTCCGCCTAACTATGAATATAGTAACTATAGACGAATTTCGCGCTAAATCGTATTCACAGTTGGCAGCACCCTCTCCGAATTTATCGAAACTTTCTGTACATAAAGACTTTGTCACAAAACTTTGTTTTTCCAAAAATGATCTAGACTGTCTTTTGAAAAGGGCCAAACTATTTTAACCAATTTTAACCAACTTCCAAGCGCGCTTCGTCTACCAAGAGCAATGGTAATTTAAAATTTTAAACTCGATTATCTCGAAATGTCGTTTTACTAAAAATGGTTTTTCCGTGATCACGATTGCCGAAAAACTACTTAATCAATTTACATAATTTTTTTTTCAATTGATCGTAATTAATTTTTCTCGTAGCTTAACGATTCTTTTTTATTCATAAACTTGTGTTTCTTGGATAAGAATTTTTTAATACAATTTTTAGAGATTAAACAGCATTTTTTTACTAAAAACGCTGTTAATCCACCTAACAGTGTGATGATACATTTCTTATAACTCTTCCTCGCTTTCTTCGGGTATTATATCGATTGACAACATTTAGAACTTGATGCTTCGCGATGTTTTTGATAACACATACTACATGGGATAGTGGCGGGACTCAGAGAATCGCTCAAATTAGCATAGGACAATATCAGTGCAAGAAATCTCAAAGGTTAAACTAATTCAATGGAAAAGCGGAAAAATGGCCCTTAAAATAGAAATAAAAACGAATTATTGCTAAGGCTCCGTTAATAAAATATATAAATTCTTAAATCAGTGCATTGTGTAAAGAAAACTAAATTTTCCTAAAGGGGTTATGTATGTTGTGCTGAGTCAAAAAATTCGACAAACTTTCGAATGGATTTGAAGTTCACACTTAATTGCTTTTACTCCAATTCCCAACGCGGCTGAGAACTAAGCACTGCAATTTCAGCTCTTGATATCTCGCTACCTTTGAAGTGCATGTGTGCATAGTTCAAACATTACTTCGATATCGACTTTTTATAAAAATGTCTTCCCAGTAGTATCTTTGATCTGAATTATTATCCCTAATCCTAATGCCAAACAACAAATAAAAGTCTCTCGAAACCCGTTAGGGAAAATCATTATCATTACTAGAATTTTCTTTTTCGCGTAACTTTTCGATAACCTTCCGTCACTTCTATTAAAAAATTTCAAATGCTTTATAATTTACATAATCTTATTAGGAACACTCGTTTAAGAAGCTTTTATAATATAATAATATATTTATTTTATAAAATTTTCTCTATCTGCAACATATAAACCCTTAAGTATATCAATTAATTTAGGATACCCTTTTAACATAAACTATCGCACGAATGGGAATAGGTTCGCCGAATTTTGGAAGAAGTCGATAAAATAACCCCTTGAAAACTACCTAAAAATTGGTGTAGCTCAATGCAATTGAAAGAAAATATCCTCAGAAAATGGGATGTACCTATTGCTGTGAATAATAAATACAGTAAAGACCCGTTTTTATCATCTCCATGGTGTATTTTAGGCTGACAAAATGGGGACATCAACTAAATCGCGACATTTTTCTTCATAATAAACTGAAGCTGTTAACATATTCTTCCCTTCCCTTGAGGTACTCTAATAACTATTTCTGATTATTTAAAATAGTCTTCTAGCGCAAAATTAAAAAAAATGAGTTTTTTGCATATTTGCATCTTTAAGATAAGGAAAACATGGTCAAGAAAGGATTTACTCAAATTCAGCCTTGTTTGTCTGCTAGAGTCCATCAAACATATTTTCATATGAGTCTGATAAAATTGGGGGCTGATCAAATCGGGTCTTCAATACATTATAATAGATAGGCAGTATTCGAAGAAGTTTCTTGTGGACTAGTGTAGAACGACTTTGTTTCTACTTTTTTTTATTGTAGTATTTGTCTTTATTGAAGCAGGGAAAAGCCCCTGGGAGTGCAACTTTTTAGCCGCTTTCTCCCACAGGCACAAAACCTACTTGTCTTTTCATCTGGTATTACAATGATTTTGAATCCTACTAGCTAACCCAATGAACTTTAAGTTCTTTGAAGGGTTGGCAAATGGTTTCTATATATATTTTTGGCATGATAATTTAAACAGATAAAGTAAAACAGATTTTTTTATTCATGATGTTCTTATATAAATTATTTTTAAAGATATCGCGCTAGGCTACCGCTTAAGTGAAGTTTTAGTTTTTTTGTGAATGAATTCCTATTTGTTGAGTTTTTTATATCAGTAGGCAAGTTATTGTACATAATGATTCCATCGTGTGTTAACCTTTTTCTTCCGTATTCTGTTCTAATTATATGCAATTGAAAGTGATTTGTGCGTCTAGTGTGATGGAGTCAGCGGCCTAGTTAGAAATTCGGTTTGGTTGGACTTCGGTGAAAATATAACTTGCTGTCCAAGTGGCATAATTACGAAACCGCTATCTTTGAAGCTTTAAAATTATGGAGAATAAGCTTTTCAAAAAAAATTAACAGTACCTTGAAAACATGGAGCCTTTATGTCTACAAAAAGTGGTTTGTAATAGCGCTCCCCAAAATTTTCTGAAGACATTAAGTCTGGAAAAAAAATTGTTTGAAAAGTAAATTCGCCATAAATACTTCTTGGAGGATATAACGCCAAAATTATTTTATCAAATGATGTGCTGTTAACGTTTGTAAAATTCATCGAAGATACTAAATTGGTGGAACGGAAAACACCATTTTTCATAAATTCCCCTACTTTTAGAAGGTGGTTTTCAAGTTATTAATTCTATAACATTTTCGTCTCAACTCAACGCATTCCCATAATAAAAACATTTTCAGCAAATGTTGAAAGTTATGTAATTTTTCGGTGAGCAGTTCTAAGTTTCATAGACATTACTGCAATTCCAGTTTCGCTTCCTATTAAAAAATTTCCCTAATCCATATTGCAGTACACCCCATCAAAACTGAACTCAGTATGATAGGATATTATGATTATGATTATTATTGATTTCAGAACTCTGGAATAAATTTATATTGGAATGTTTTTAGGCAGGTATTTGATATTGATGTTATTAGACAACTGTGAGATCAAGACCAATATATCAGTTACAGATCAGGATCGCATTCCCACAATTTTTAAAAGGTCCTGTTGATGTTTTAAACGATAGGTTATCAGTGTACTGATCAGATCATTATCATTGTAATATTAAATCAGTCAGCATCAATAAATTTTTAACCTCAATCCAATTTTTTTTGGGTGAGGGGGGTGGTTAAACCCCAAAGCATCCTCTTGGCTACACCACTGCTTGAAGTTATTCATAAAACTAGCGGTTTAGAGGGAAAGTTCTGCTGTTCTCTTGGCTATAAACTAATTCGCTACACTCGGATCTTTTTCTATAAGCCGAGTTACTAGGTGTGGCAGTCGTTGGACTAGCATCAATCTAAACGGCAGGTAACTTGCTTCAGCCACAATTGACTGAAGGCCCCAGATGACTGACGTTTCACTTCGTTTTATGATGGAGCAAACATTAGGACCATCTCATCGTGATTGCTGCTGGTAAGTCCTTCTCCGAAGAAAATCTTAAGAGATTACTAGCGTGCAGAGCCGTTTTCAGGAGTGCTGCTCGAGTACTGCTTTTAAGCCGACAAACCAGAATCCGGAGCATATTTGTTTCTTTGGAGTAGATTTTTGAATTTGTGTCGGTGAGATGTTGGAGATACGTCAATTTTAAGTCAGCCGCCACCATTGAGATTCTCATTTTCCTTAAAAAGCGGGATGAGGGTCTTGATTATTTGGATAAATAGGGTAAAGTGTCTATTTTCACCATACTAAGGAAGATGCCTCGCTGATCCATTAATTGTTCGGCCTACAAACAATGATGTAAGCACCGCAGGGAATATTGGGCATACCTGTTTTGTAGCACGGATATTTGTTAGTAAGTATAGAAATTGGATTTTCCTTCTTCATTACCAACGCCAGAGAGGTGACTCCACTATCTGGACTAAATATCGATCCATCAATTCATGGACCGGAGACCAACGGCTTTAGTTCCTTTCCGAAGGAAGACGTAACCACAGATTTTTTCTCCCCAGAAAAATCTCAACGAGCTCGGTTGGGATTGAACCCACACCAACTGTCACGCTTACCACTCATCCACCAGCGCCGTCATTTAAAAGCTCAGACAACCGTTTTAAGCTTTGACCCAGACAAACGTTCCGTTTGAGGCAGACAGCATCATAACAACAGCGCCAATTATTGTTTTCAACGAAAGCTCTGTTCGCCCAAACATAAACTAGTCGAAATATAAAAAATAACTACTTTTTTATTCAAAAATGTGATAAATAGGTTACTTTTTACCATACTGGATTAAGAACAACAATATATCCTTGAGTTTTAGCTCACTGTTCATTTGATATGTAACTGTCCTACATTGCAATGTAGGACAGTTACGCATCAAATTGTATGAAGTTCCGTTAGCGGATTCGCAAATATCACACAAATAATACTCAGTGCGCTTAATAGTAACCATGTGATAATTAAGTTTTCATTGTCCACCCAGTAACCTGGCTAAAATGCTACAATTGGGATTGTCAAAAATGCAACAAAATTCTTTGACATTTCGGATTCACATGCGGCAGATTTTTTTTGTTTGAACGCAAATTTGCAAACTACACCAATGGTGAGCTTGTTCGGATGCAGCCCAAGGGACCATTCATAAATTACGTAACGCTTTTAGGGGGGAGGGGGTCCGAGAAATTGTGACATATTGTTACATATGGGGAGGGGGAGTAAGCTAGAACATTACGTAACATGTTTTTACTGAAGAAAAAAAATTTTTTCGTGGAATTTGTTACGTAATAGGGGAGGGGGGGGGGGGGGGGGTAAGCAGAGAAATTTGTGACAATTTGTTACATGGGGGAGGGGGAGTCAATTTTGGGTAATTTTTGCGTTACGTAATTTATCGTAATCGACAGCGATAAAACTGATTCTTGACTAACGTAGTTAATCGCAGCGCCTGTTCTAGTAAATTTGTTTTCAGTAATACCGGAATGACCGGTTAACCAAAAAAATGGACAGCATTTGAAATCCTGCTTTCTTCGATTTGAGTTCGACTTGGGGTTACTAACTTGGGTCTCGGATATGCCGAACTAAGTGTTTTCGGGTAGCCTGACTGGCAGATCAAAACTAAATTCTACCGTAGGTTCCCTGTAGAAGTGTCGATGGTACGTCACACAGAATCACGGAGATAGTAGGTAAGAATAGAGACAAGCAAACGACGGAAATTTCGTTCGTGAACGGTATCGTCATACAGCGCACTGACTTTTCTTTCCTATTGCCAAAATAAAAATCCTAAAGGCAAACATACGTAGCACGCATATTCCATTGCCACTCCGCACTGGAATCAAACGAAATACCCACATCCACCTACCGCCGATGTTGGCATTGAACCTTACGTGGAGAAGCGGCACGACCGTCGAATAATTGGTATTCCTTGTTTCGACGACTTTCACTTTTTCGCCGACCGCGGTTACAAATTAGATCGCACGTGCCTGATGGGCTCTCGATGGCTAGTGTCCGATATTTTTAGTTTGCAATTACCCTTCAAACTAAAATGTTTGCTAGTATTGCTCGGATGCATGCTGAAGTTCATGATAAAGTGCAATTCTAATGGTGCACTGTCCAAGCGGTGCTTAAATGCTAGCACTCTTAGGTGATGGTTGAGAATCTTCTAGGGAGAGTAAATCAATTTTTTATCATCATTTAACGCTCCGTCGCTCTGTAGATGCAATCAAAGGAAGTGGATCTAGCTTGAATTACTATTTTCAGATACAGATATAGAGCTACAAAATTTACGTAAATTCCAAGGGCGTCCCATCAGTTTTTTCACCAAACCGTGCTCTACTAAAAATGGTTAGAAAAATACATTTAATATTGGTATTTTTTAATAGAGATAATTGGATCAATTATGGTGAATATTTTTTCTAGCAAGTATTTAAAATTATTATAGTAAAAGTAATTAAATAAACGTTTATTCAGCCATTGTTTAGCGTGCTGTTCATCCCTAAAAGAAAAAACATCTTGATTAAATAATAAAAAGGTTGCTATTTCGTTGTTCAGTCATAGTAAAAGAAAATTAATTTTTAGTACGTTCTGTTTTGTGGGTATTCTTGGCTCCAGCCGTTTTGTCCAATTATTGAAAAACCAAAGGCGTTATCGCAAACAAATGCCTTTCTTGTAAAATTACTTTTTTGTACGCCTTAGCAATGCATGAACGACTCTGGCGTCGATTTTTTTTAAATCTTAGTTTGAATGCCCCAGAAAGGCAAATTTTTTCCAAAAAATTGGACCAACAAAATTAAAAGTAGCTTTTCCAAATCCCAGCGTCAACTCAACTCAAAAATTTCTTTAGGACAAAGATATCATTAAAGAGAAAGATACCCAACTTCGACGTTTCCCATTAATTCCATTGGAGACTGATGAAAGAATTTAATTTATTTTGTCAACATGAAAAAAATTTATTAACAATTTCGTAAAATGATAATTTTTACCATTTTGAAAAATGTGGTCAGTTGTCGGCACCCTAAGAAAATTTACTAAAAATAGAAAAATATGAATGAAAATCATCAAGATTCAAAGGGAAAAGGAAATTTATTCATTTCAACAACCATCAAAGGCATTTTGAACATCATTCTGCATCAGAACCACAATCTGTGTATGTGATAAACTGGTGCGAATATTACGCTCTGCTAATGCACTGACGGATCGAATTCACTGCAATTGAGTGAGTATCAGGCAGTCCATTTTTTGACCAAAGCTTCAGACAAAACAGAAGTGAAAGGGGGAGAGAGCTACAGGGTAACCCCGTTATACCCCCTCGCCATTTTTTGATCGAGACAATCTGGTATATACAATGCGACCTAGCGGTGAAAACACAGGTTTTCTTTATGTAAATGTAAAACGCTAAACCGGAAGTCGCCTTCCTGGGTTTCAGAATGGTGCCAAAGATCGATCTCTGGTATCTATTCGTAAAACCCGGTCAAAATATACCCATTTTGATTAAGTTTTTGAGAACTCAGCATTTGCCACAAAAAATGGGGTGCCGACAACCGATTTTAGTAACATTTTTGAAAACTGAACAAAAAAAATTGTGGCGAACTTTTCGGTGCCATTCAATGTTGAATCACAAAATAGAATAAATTCACATCGTAAATATTCAATGCACATACTTTTTCGATCGATTCACTTCTTTCTATAACTCTAAGCAAATCACAAAAAAACTTTTAAGTGGAGTTTCACTTGTTCAAAAAATATATTGGTTGTAAAACAGAACATTCGAGTCTGTTTGTTTCAGCAATCGGCACAAAAAGATCGTGCTGATATAACACATAAATGATATTTATCAGAACGTCCATGTCTACTTTCTGTCAAAAGTGCCGACAACCGACCAGTGCCGGCAACCAACCGCTTTCCCCTACCTTTTGTTCAGTTAAAACTAGTTCATACTAGTGGGCTATTTCTGTATGAGTTTAGCAAATATTCGCCCTTTTGATCATCTACACATATGTCAAGTTACCTCATCGAGAGCGCTGCGGTGAGTAAAAATCGAACTAGTAATGGCACAAAACGGGAGTACTACGAAAGGCCGAATCACATAAGGCCGAAATCACTAAAGGCCGAAAACCACAAAAGGCCGAATCACAAAAGGTCATTGTAGTAACCTTTAATTTCTTTTTGATTTAATTAAATTAAATTAGATAAAATTAAAAAGAACAGCTTATATTAAAAAGATGGAAAAATATCCTAAAATAATGAACATGGCAGAATATATAAAAATCAGTTCAACACTTTTCTCGTTGCGTGTTTGCCGCTGTAATGGCATAAATAAACCAATTGCGACGATTTAAAGATTTAAAAGTGGTTATTTCCCAAAAAGGAAAACAGATGCTCAGTGTCAATGGGTTTCTCTTCAACATGAACAAAAAGATATTCTTACTTATAAAAATAAGATTATAAAAGTTCAGAGGCGACGCGTCGGTACGTTCAATCTGTTCATTGAACAGGTTTCCAAAATCGGACGACCCGAAACCCATTTTGAGTTACCACTAACAACAGTAGTACGATAACTATTTTAAATGAAAGTAATAATCTCCAAACTTCGAAGTTTGACAATTTGATCTGAACGATAAACCAACTCGACGTCTCCAGCGAGTAGAATTCAGAAATTTTCTGCTTTCCCATGACCGGTTCAACCAAAAACTTGCACGCATCTCATACTCTCACCGCATGCTCTGTATGGAACCAGCTTGATGAGCGATGGCTGGAATAACAGAGTGAGTGTCAAGGACGACTGCTTTTTCTATTCCCTTTTGCACCGGTTCAAATCAAATACTGAACCAGCGTGCATTGCTTGGCGTTGGAACTGTGTGCAAAACGAGAGCGCTTTATAGAGTTCTATGCAAATGATTTCACACTACTTGGGGGTTTATTTTCCTCCAGCTGTCATATTTAAACCTGTCCGTCAATTTAAACGTTTGAAATCGCTTGCCTAATGTATTTATAATGGTGTTTAAATGCTCTGTGTCACTGTGAAACTTATTCCGGAGACTTCAATACCGGTTGGGTTCGATCCACCATGCAAATAATCTGACCGAAAAGTTTTTTTTTTTTGATTTGTTTTCCTCCAGCTATCAGAAATTATGACAGGTGGAGGAAAACAAATCGTTGAACACACTAATACAGTTACAGATTGTCAAGTACTCTATAATTTCCAAACACATTGCGCCATACGTTCATACGCTTGTTTTCTGGCTGGATGTTGTTGGCTCGAATCAAAACTTGTCGAAAGTAAACAAAGTTCATTTCATATCGTCAACCTGGCGCCCAGGTGGTGAAATCGTTAGAATTCAACGGGGTGCTGGAGCGTTGCCAGATAATTTTTATTTCCAGTTTAAATTTTACTAAACTTCCCAGTTAAGCTCAGCCAGAATCCTGGCTGGTTCTAATTCGTATTCCGGCTCCGGTGACACAACCGATTCTAGTTAGAATCTTTAAGGGGTACCATTTCGATGCGACTTAGCCGCATAACGGAGGCCTAGGAACCGAAGCGGCGCAAAACCGCTGAGAATCCGCCGGGCGAGGTGGCCATCGACCCGCCGTCGGAAACAAGTGAACCTGTGATCCACTCGTTTGCCCAGCTTACTTCAACATAGGGGCTATACGTAGTTTAAGCACACGCAAAAGCTATGTGGCGTAGCCACATTGGGTGGTGGACACAAAATAATATTGGCAACGCTAGCAAAATGTAAACACAAATGAACACTCCGGATGAACCTATCGTCAATTGACATTTCGACCAGTTTTGATTCGAGCCAATGGAATACTTTACGCTGATGTGAAAAATGAACTCGATCTTCAATGATGAAAAATGAACTCGATGTTCATTTTTGACAGTTTGATTGTACTGTTTACATGGACTTAGAAAAATTCTTTGAGATTTGCTTCGAGTCGTCCACCGAATTTTTCTAAGTCCATGTAAACAGTACAAGTGAACTGTCAAGAAAACTGAGGTTAGCTGGGCCAGTAAAGAACCTAATAATATGGGCCCTGCCTAACAAAATGTTTCTCCCCTTGGGAGGGACATACTAGTAAGCGTATTTGGTTGGTTCAACGATAATAATGAACCATCTACTTTTGCTTGAAGGAAACTGTTTGTTTGCATTTACATGCTGAAAATATGTCTGAAACCGTAAATAGACAAACTCAAATCAGGAGATGTTCTAATCATGAGTGCATTGCAGTTTTCCTATATTTTGCGAGGAAAAAAAGTTCTCTGGATTTAATTAATTGCATGTGGAAAATTCCAATTGCTATCCCATTTGAAAGATGTAATATATTTTTTGCTCTTGTTCTACGGTAAATTAAGCATCATATGATCAGAAACGTCTCATGGAATTGAATTAGTGACGTTTCTTATCAGTTGCTTATTTCGTGACACTTTGAGGGCCCTCGTGATATATTGAACAGTTTGACTGTGGAACCACGCGTCGCCTCTGTAAAAGTTAAATTATTGCAATATTCTCTAATTAGGCTAACGATCGCTTCTACTGGGACTGCGCCACTAGACACCATTCGAAAAACAGGGACCACAATGAACTCCACAATCACGATGCCAATCCTTTGGACGGAATGGAGAAAGAGTACAAGTCGGACCTAAAACGGAAAGCTCTCGAGTCAATGGAAGTCCCTTCGAAAGTAATCCGTGAAGTTTGCATCCAATACGATCCAATCGTACAAACCCGAGTGTCGAGTAAAGCACGGAAAATAGTGATTCGAAGACACAGGGAAACAAGTGGAAACAATTTGCGTGTGATTAATCAGAACGGCGAATTCATCGTTCCAGATGAACTGAAGAAAACGCTGAATGGAAAGCTTTTCTTGCAAAAATACGTTCGCTACGAGAACAGCCACATTATGATATTCACAACGATAGCAAATCTTCAGCGACTGGCTGACTCCCGGTATTGGCACGTTGACGGCACATTCGCGACCGTTCCTCTGGAATTCACACAAATGTCTTCCATCCACGGGTCGTTGTCTTATCAAGACTACGAAACAGTTCCACTGGTATTCACTGCTGAATAATAAGACGCAAGAAACATATGCATGCGCATTTCAGGCACTGTTGGAAGTGTGCCAGGAAGCACAGATTGAGCTTCGTCCTCTCTGATTTTGAGAAAGCAGTTATTAAAGTGATGAAGGACATTTTTCCGGATGCAAATTGCTTTTTATGCTATTTCCATTTTTCGCAAAATTTATTAAAACAGTTGAATTTTCGAGGGTTGGAAATGCTGTATTCCAGTGATATGGATGTTTATATGACTGTAAAAAACCTACAAGTTAGTACAATTAGCATAAGCATAAGAGATCGCCCGTAGTTGCTACTCCGTTATTGACCAGAACCAAATTAGGTTGCAAAATGTTCATTGGAACAACATGCTTGGGAATAACATGATGAGCCACATTGTACAATCTATTCTGATCCCTGCATGCTGATCAATACCGACGCCGGCTACGTCCGAATGCAGATCTTCTGGGAAAGGAAGGAATGTTAGTCCGATACATGTTGCTGCTAGAGACCGAGGAATCCTCTGCATCTCCACATGTATCACGGGAAGGGGAGAGTTGTTAGTAAATGTGTCAGTAGTGTTATCATGTAATAATTGCTCTGGGCAGCCGGCTGCCGAAAATTTGGGAAATTTATCATTTGTTGTATTAATACGATTAGCAAAATGAGCACCTTGAACTCCGGATAGCCGTCTATAAGGAGCACTGCTTATATTTTTTAATAATATTCAATCACGCGACGAATTTGTTCGTGGTTTCTATCGTGTCGGTGCTGATTTTACCCGGCGATCGTTTGAATAAAATGCGGAATCTTATACAGAAGGTTCATCAGACTCTTCCATAGGTGTCGCGGAGTTAGTGGTTTGGAAGGGAATAGGGTCTAGCATTCGCTTCCAACCCCACACAGCCGACCGTGGGAGTATTGCCTAGTAAAGATAACCTTATCTGCGTAATGGGCCGGATCACTATTTATTGCGACATTATTTGGACTAATTTGGCTATTCCGTCTCTACGATATATTTTTGGGTTGCAAACTACCGAGTGATAACACGTTATACAGACAAAGAGTTATGATAGTTCGAGATGTTATAAATCAACGAAAGTATTTCCTATTTTCCTTATTGGACTGTTTGTGAACACGTATACGAACGATTATATCGAACATTGAAGGGAAATCGTTAACCCGATGCACGGGCCTGTTACCAATAACGGAACTTGAAATTAGACTTGCAAGATCACCAAAACAGATGCGGCGAACCTTCAGTACGCATCGACCCGCTATCATCGACACCAGTCAAATCAAAGTCCCATTGGAGCCAATCCCCGAACAACAATTCGTCTTTACGGTATTGTCTTCCCGGCCAGATCCGCTCGCACCCCCTCACTCTGCCACCACCGGCAGAAGGCCAACAGCACCCAGTCGTCGCCTGTCCGAGGACCAAATGTCATCAATAGACCCAGACTCGCGTGGGGGCATGAGATAGAATTGAACGCTAACCAATGAACATAACAGAAAAACACTTATTCTTCGTGCGGACATAACTGAAGGTAATTGCCAACAGGTCCCTGATCCCTCTCGCGAATTGTCAATTCTCAAACATTATACATGATTGAAGTCATCATTCCACTCGAATAAGGCCATGTGTTTTCCCTAAGCACATCCCAAGTAACAATTTTGGTTATATTGAAGTTTTATAGCGTTTAACAAAACTAATATTTAAAACCTACCATGCTAACTTTATAGTCTTATGTACTTCCTACAGGCAGCTATAAACCCACGTTATGACAAATTGGCCCAGTTTTATTGTAATCAGTAGAACTTGTTATGCAAACTATCATAGGAGTAATAGTTTTATTACAGTTCTATTCTACTCTTTAGGTGTGATACTAAACCAACAGCAAAAAACCTTCTCCTGACCTAGCAGTATGGAAAACCACTATATGAGCACTATGAAACCATCATAAAACTGTGTAAAGTCTTCCTGAAGAAGTCCATAAAACTTCGTATGCTATTCATGTTAAAACTTTCAGTTTTAACATGAATTTTTTCACTGATTAGATGCATTCAATAAAATTTTATCCTTGTTTTTTCCTTAACATCGCATGATGCCAATCATCGAACAAAATGTCATATTGTAAGGTATACATTATTTACAGAATAGTGAATAAAAGAACTTTATTATTGTTCATAACACATCCATGCGTGTTTGAAGGCATGCCGTTAAGGATTTATGGTGAAACATCATGAAAGAGCAACGCAAAATAGATGCGCCCCATGAATTCTACTAAAAAAGAGCATTCGGTAATATTTTTCTGCAAATATTGAAACAACACTTAATCAAGTTTTAGTAAAAAATGTGAAATGTTTTGTTAAAAAGTGCAGATTCTTTCAAAAAATGTCTCAACGTTTGATTCCACCCTTCATTCGAACAAGAAGGCGTATATTTGAGAAATTTTACTTTGCAATTAGCTATTTTTGCTTCAAGGCGATATTTTTTTTTAAATAAAACTTGGTATACTTAAATATTTCTTTCATAAGACAATTCTTCATAAAACGGTCATAACTGAGCAATTTATATAGCAAGCGTGTTTATCATGGCACTTCTGCATCTATGTTGGGAATGACAAGTTTTATGCTGGACTAAATCACAGCTTGCTGGTTTTGATTATTTTGACAGTGACTTTGTCCAGGATGGTACATGAAAGGTAGGGGTTTTTGCTACGTAACGATGCGGTTGTCAAATTTGAGTAGCGCAATAGATTAAAATAAACACACTGAATACTCGCAATCTCTATAGTGTGTTCACCATTTACTGTCAGTGTCATTTCAATCGAACACGAGATTTGTCAATAGTCCTCGTTGGATAAAGATTCCCAGATATTTTCTTCAAATTGTGTACCGAAATCTAGGGACAGATCTCTTGAGATGCATTTTTAAAAATCAACGAAATTAAATATTTACTTTCCTTCAAAATAGGAATTTGAAATGCATTTTGCGTTGCGTGTGAGACGTCAAAGCCCTACCACAAACTAACTCTACTCCAACAAAGTTTCGAACGAAGTAGATCAGCGTAAGACGCATGTTGAACAAATGTTTCGGCAAAAGAGTGAAAGTTGATGCAATAATGAAAATGAAATGCGTTTTGTCAAATTGGATTCAAATTTGTTATGCATTTCTAGTGATCTAACCCTAGACCGAAAGGCATTTGTATGAGCTTATTGTTTATAGTACTAAAACACAGATGGACTTCCTTTTTTGTAATATAATGCGAGAAGTGGTTCTTAAAATTGTTGCAACGGCTGTTTTTGTCGGAAAAGTCAATTTTTGTAAACAGTCAAAAAACAAATCATTGCAACCCTCCCAATTAGCCACTGTCAGTGATGTATTCTTCATCACACCTAGAAAGTTCATTTATTACATTGCTGCTTTCAATATTAAAAAATACCATGCCATTTGAGCCAACTACCAGCTTTTATTTAATTGTCAATAATGACATAATTTTCACAAGTGATCTAATTTCGATATTTACTTATTTTTCAAACGAATGTTATTTTGTTAAATGTGTTTTCTAGCATCAACATAAGTCACCAAATCGTAAATCGTTTTAAAAATGAAATAATTAAAGATTAATGAGCTTCTCTTGATTGACAACTTCATCAGCACGCACCAAAAAGCTCTCACCTTTATTTACCATCTTGATAATCATCCTGGAGAAACGAGAAAAACAAACCAATCCTCCTGTCAGCGGTTGTTCAGAAATTCTTTCTTTCTTTCTTTTTTTTTTTTTTTTTAATTGCCCGCCTCTCACCCCCACACCAAAAGGCTCGCAAAGAGAGCCCCCTGGTAGTGGACACATCAGTTCTCAGCGTGCAAAAAAAAGGTCAGCACAAAAATGAAAAAAAGGTATTCGCGAAGACGCTGAGAACGAAAAAATAGACAAAATTAACACGTGAAAGTAACCGGCACAAACATTACAGTATAATGTACAAATAATAGCTACAAAGAGCACCCAGTGGAACGCTAATTCCTTTTAAGGGGCCCGCTGTAGTATTAATATTAAATAGATTCGGATTTTAAACTAAACTATTTAAACTAAATTTAAATTTAATATTAACATTCTAAGAAAATGGAAAAGGAAAAGAAAGAAAGCTTTTAGGGGGAACATCAAGTTTATGCAGTTCATGTTAAGTTCATATTAAAAACACACTAATTTTATTTTTCAAATAACGTTTTAAGCTTGTTTCAAAATGGATGCGATTTGTTATCTGTCTTAACTCAGTAGGAAGCTGATTGAAAATCGTTGGCCCGGCAAAGGAAATGCGTTTCTGACCAAGGTTGCTGAAAGCCCTGGTGCGTTGTAAATTATTGGCTTGCCTAGTGGTATACATACGAATGCCTGTAGTAAACCGTATGTTATTATGTGCTAGAGGGTTGTACTGTGCATTAAAAACATACAATATTGTTTGTAATTCAGTCAATCCAAGCAAGGGCAATATGTTATGAGAATTATTAGTATAAAGCAGGATAGTTGGATACATGATTGGCTTCTTGAATATAATTTTAAGGCATCTATTCTGAAGTGTTTGAAGCTTTTTTAAATTGGATATGCTGGCATGCCCCCACAGTGATACAAGATAATTTAAAAGGGAATGGATATGCGCATAGTAGAACTTCAATAGTACGTGCTGTGGGATAAAAGAACAAACCCGGCGCATAGCCCCACATAATGAAGCGATCTTTTTTTCAAGTGATTTTATATGGTCGTTCCAAGAAAGTGTGGAATCAAGACAAAGACCCAGGTATTTGAAGACTTTCGTCTCCTCGATCATGTAGTTTTCAGTACACGGGTCAGGGTGTTGGGCTATAGATCTTCTAAATGAATGGAAAATCATATATTTGGTTTTGGATAAATTTACGGAGAGAAGGTTAGCGTTGAAATATTTTATAAGCAATTTTAAATCATCTTCCATATCTCGCACAATACCACTACAGCTGGTGTTTGGATAAAACAAGGCGGTATCATCTGCAAAAAGACGAGGTGTACCTTTTAATTTAAGCCTTCCTAAATCGTTTATGTAAAGCAAGAATAGCAATGGACCAATATTGCTGCCCTGTGGAACTCCTATTTCGATGCTTCTATACGAGCTAGATACATTTCCAATAGACACGCATTGAATCCTATTCGTCAAATAGCTGCGAATCAGATCATTGGCTAAACCCCTTATACCATAACATTCTAACTTTCCTAACAAAATAGAGTGATCTAGTGTATCAAACGCTTTTTTTAAATCCAGGAAAAGGGCGCCAACAACTTTTTTTTCGTCAATTTCTTTTGCAATAGAATTCTTAAGAGTTATTAACCTGCAAAGACGAAATGATGCTGTCTAATTCGTCTTCTGCTTTGGGTCAAAAGAAATTGAGGGAGAATTCCATTTCCGAATGGTATTTTCGAAGTAACTTATTTGCACTACAGTTATGCAAGTAAACAAAGATTCGAGCTTCTGTTGGCAATTTTATAACTCCTTAGTATAGCGCATGCCTTTCATTAGAGTAATTATTTTAAAGAGGTGTAAATATAGACATTACAAAACCTGAATACGTGCAAAATCTACGATAAAACTGTCTTATAATTTAATTTCTTGTTGTATGTTAGTTTTATTCCAGTTTTAACAAAGTATATAGAACCGTTTCACAACCACTATATAAACTTGTAACCTAAAGCTTTATCGTGGAAGTCATAACATAGTTTTATAGTGAAATTCAAGAACAAATGAAATGACAGCTGCATAAAACCATAATAAAATCACCGGTTTCAAGGATTCCTTCATAAAACCAGGATAAAACAATGATAAATCCCCGAGGCATTTTAATTGTTACTTGGGATTGAATGTTCTGTGGATCAGTTCCTTCGTTGGTAAAACAAACCCCAAACAAACATAGAAATTAGCTTGCTCAGTCCAAAGAAAAGTTAGCCGACCGGCGGACACGTGTTTTGCCTTTCTCATATAAAGAAAGGCTATGCAATCACTGTAAAAATCGACTTTTTAACCGAGGCCCGGAGGGCCGAGTGTCATACACCATTCGATTCAGTTCGACGAGATCGGCAAATGTCTGTGTGTGTATGTATGTGTGTGTGTGTATGTGTGTGTGTGTCATTTAAACTCACACAATTTTCTCAGAGATGGCTGAACCGATTTTCGCAAACTTAATTTCATCTGAAAGGTACAACGCTCCCATAAGCTGCTATTGAATTTTTAGTTGATCCGACTTCCGGTTCCGGAGTTACGGGTTGAAGAGTGCGGTCACACAGCAAATTCCCATATAAACTGGTACCACCATGATGTTCAAATGATGTAAAACATTAAAATTGATGTAACATTACTCTAGTTTGCGGGTCTGGATCACTAATGATCAATCAAAGCAGCTTTGACCACATTGGCCACCTATGACGGTTCATGACGCCCCCGGGGAACCCGCCAAGTTCCTAATCTAATATCACACCCATTCCCCAACGAATTCTCTACCGATTTTTACAAACTTGATTTCAAATGAAAGATACAGTAATACCATTGACTGCTGCTGAATTTCATTTAGTTCTGACTCTTGCTTCCGGAGTTACAGGGGTGTTAGTAAGGATACACTGGAATTTCCTATATAAATCGGTGCAATCGTAATACCTCAGAGGCTAAAAACTATTGAAATGGTCACCAAATTACTTCTAATCGATCTAGATCACTGATTGCCAATCAAACATTCTTTGAATATATTGTCCACTATCGACGATTCCGGAAGTCCGGAACTCCGGGCATATTCCACAATTAAAGTCACATCGCTTCTTCGGTGATGACTGAACCGATTTTCTCAAACCAAGTCTCAAATGGAAGGCAAAATATGCAGTTGAGTATTGCGTCGCCGCCCCTCCCCCCCCCCCCCCCGGCCTTGCCCTTACACCTCCCTCCTTCATCACTCCCCCCCCCCCTCTTGGACCACCCTCACGCCCGCATTTCCTTCATCGACCCCGTATACCGAAATAAGATGAAGGATTTCTGACGCATCCTCCACTCCCACAATACTAGCCCCCCATTCCCTCCACTTTCAAACCCATTCCACCAACATTTCAAAATATAATCACATGAAGATAACATTGAACTCATACTGATTATGCTAATTAAATAATATTCTTTTGCCTTTCTCATATAGAAAGGTTGTGCAATTGCTCCAAAAACCTACTTGCTAACCTCATATAACATTCGACTCAGTTCGCCGCGATCGCGAAATATCTGTGTGTATGTATGTGTGTATGTATGTATGTGTATGTATGTATGTATGTATGTATGTATGTATGTATGTATGTATGTATGTATGTATGTATGTATGTATGTATGTATGTATGTATGTATGTATGTATGTATGTATGTATGTATGTATGTATGTATGTATGTATGTATGTATGTATGTATATATGTAAGTATGTATGTATGTATGTATGTGTGTATGTGCGGATTTGTTAACAAAATGTCCACATCGGTTTCTCGGAGATGGCTGAACCGATTTTTACAAACTAAGATTCAAATGAAAGGTATAATATTCCCATAGGTTGCTATTGAATTTCATTTTCAACCGACATCTTGTTCCGGATTACGAGTTGAAGAGTATGGTTACAAAACAAAATTTGTTGATTTGTCCACATCGGTTCTCGGAATTTTCTGAACCGATTTTGACAAACTTGATTTTAAATGAATGGTCCATTAGCTGCTGTTGAATTTTGTGTGGATCCGAGTTCTGGTTTCTGAATTACAGGGTGATACGTACGATCACGTAGCAAATCCCGATTCTAACGAATTCTGCGATGAATGTAAAAAGGTGAAATTTTTTTCCAAAATGTAAACACAACTGTTGAATTTGTAGATCTAGGTCACCAACTGTCATTCAAAGTCTCTTTGGCCACACTGGCCACCATCGACGGATCCGGAAGCATCCAAATTCAGAATAACGGTTATATTAATTTCTCGAAAATGGCTAGACCGATTTGATCAACTTAGTCTCAAATTCCATCTCCATCCGACTTCCGGCTCCGAAGTTACGGCGATCACATAGAAAACTCCGATTCAAACCGATACCGCGATGAATGCAAAAAGGTGCTCTTATATCTACTTACCAAGTGTAATAAGAATGAAAGACATTTCCATAATGTTATATTGTACGAACCAGCTATTAAATCATAGTTTGGAGAAATGAAAAAGGCACAATTGCACCTCTAGGTGGATTAAAACAGGTTTTTTTACAGTGCCATCACATCAACGAACGCCCAAAATTTACATGCGACAAAATATCTGCAATCCCGAATATAAAAGAATCAAAACCTCTACTCATTTGCAATAAAATAAGAAAGCAATAAAAACAGTTGAATATCCAAGAATATTCAAAGATAGCACCGCTGACAAGGGACGCGGACGAAATTAACTGAGCTGGTTTGCCACCTATTTTTCAGGTGAAGAATTTTGGGGCGACACCTGGTAGTCGCTAGTCGCTGGTGAAACACCAATTATTTGAATATGTCAAATTTCCTTATCGCCGTATTTTTTCACTTTTCGGATCGAATTCTACTTTCTGAAAAACCATTTTTCACTATTTCTAGAAAGCACACTGCGCTTCTAGATGTCTTCTGTACACTTTTACAGTCCTTGCATCGGAAATCGACGGCCCGTAATGCGAGGAAAAGATTCCCTTTCATTTGCCGAAACTAGATTTTCACAAACTGTCACACCTCGCGTCTGTCGAAAAATGCTTTTATAAGCCACTTCACTTTGCATCATCGCTAAATTGCACCGTTATTCACACTTTCGATAACCAAAAGGCAGCAAACTGTGCCGCAAATAAGGCCATTACAAATCTTTTTTAAAAATTATGTCCAAGTACAAATTTTTTTCTGAAGGGGGGGGCAAACAAAAAATAAATATTTATTTTAATAAACACAATTTTTTTTTTCTTTTTACATTTTCTTTCGATTGTTCTCGTGGACGTTTCCGCAGGGTGATTTCGTATAGCGGGGTTGAGCTATTTGTTTTACTAGAAAAATTCAAGCAAACATTGAATCAATCAAAAGTGTGAATAGGAAAGGGATGCTAAAGTTTTCGTTTTAAATAATTTTCCGAACAGTGCAATTTCTAAATTCCCAATAAAAGCTTGAAAGTCCTCTATGAACTTAATGTAAACATTTAAGAGTACATTAAGGTATTAACTTTTGGTTGCTTGAATAGTTTTCGTTCCGTTGTGGCGGCATAAGGACCGACTGTACACACAAGGCATGAAAATCGGTCAAAGGTTTTTCATATAAGGAAGACTGTGCAATCACTCTGAAACTCGACTTTTTAAGCTACACCCGGAGTGTCGAGTGTCATATACCACTAGATGCAGTTCGTCGATATCTGAAAATGTCTGTATGTTTTATAGTATGGTTAAATAGCTTCAAAACTGCATTGGCCCTAGGTGGGACTCACTTTTGTGCCTAACCACTACTAACAGTCCTCACTTTTCTTCCTTCCTTTTGTTCCACGAGACTGCATCGAAGCGTTATATCGTGGGGAGGCTGATTCAGTCTTAAGACAAAATGATACATTAGAGCGGTTTAGCTCCGAACATATATCGGGCTAATCGCAGTGGTGAACTTCCGTTAGCCATTTGGCACCCGTTTCTGTGAACCATTTAGTTCCTGTTTTCGCGAGCCATCTCAATTCCTCGTCGGAAGTTCTCCCGATACCGATGCCTGTTGCGCGAGTCATTTAGCTCCCAGTTTTGTCGCAATCTACTCGCATAGTCCATAAATCCTACTCAAAGGGCCAACCAGTACTTGGCGAGGACGGTTCGGCGATACCGGATGGAGCGTAGCTTCTGGTTCGCTGCTTCCGGTTCGTTGAAAACTCGACGACCCACCGCTGGTGCTTCACTCGATCTACTCGATCTTGTCCCTGACGGTGAAACTAGTCTGCTCACATGCTTCGGTCCAGCGATTTCCGCTGGTTCGTGGTGCCCAGTACACTGGTGCCTCAAGCAAAGCTGTGGTTGCTTTCACAGCCTTCCCCTTAACATAATTGTCGTGACTTTAAAAGTTCAAGTCGATGATATATTTTCCGACCGCGCTGTCTTTCGGCTGCTAGTCTTCACCAACTCTGTTTTATGATGGGCAATCGTCTCCGTGTCGAGTGTCTCCTCTTCTAGCGATTGTCCGATTACTTGGAACACCACATCATCCGTGAAGCCGAAAATCGTTATATCTCTGGGAAGGTTCAGCTTCAATACTCCATCGTACACTGCGTTCCACAGCGTCGAGTCGAGGAACGTCAGTTGTAGTTGTGATTCCCCCTTGTCTGTCTCGTAGATCAGTGTTCGGTACTGAAAGTAGCTCTATAATATCCTGCAGAGTTACTCATGCTGTACAGCGAATGGGCGATTGCTTCCCAGCTAGTACTATTGAAGCATTCTTCACGCCTAAGGGAGCACCACGAAATCCTTATCTCTGCTGTCTCCACAGCTCCCACAACCGTTTGGATGGATTTCATTGTAGACCTGCCTATAAGGAAGCCGAATTACATGAGATGCCGTTCTCACGGTCCGCGTACTTCGTTAGCTTGTTCAGGATTACTCCTTCTCTCTAACATTACCAAGGGATATATTGACTACGCTGAAAGATTTCCATGTTGTCCCGGCATCGGAAGCAACATCAGCTTTTGTCGCTTCCAATTATCGGATCGTTTTGAACATATCCGGGCTCTTATGTATCGCTTCACTTTTATGGCTTTCGCCATCTCGATAAGCTGTTTGTTGGTAAATCGATCTTCATCTTTGTGATCATCCTCCTCACTGTACAGCGTAAATAGATTCATGTTGTGGGGGAAAACCTTTCGATGGTGACCTCCATCTTTTCCGGGCACCTTTCAGGTGGTGCAACTGAGCCTTTTATCTTTGTTATGCCAACTTTGTAGGTCTCTCCTAAGGAAATTCGCGTTGGCTTTGTGGCAAGGCTTTCTTGTACAGCTTGACTGCTTTGTTGAGAGCGGTTCTTGCAGCTCGCTTCCCTCGAGCTTTCTGACTTCTTTTTTAATTTTAAATATATTTGACACGGCACAATGCGTGAGCACAACTGAGCCGTGGAGCGCACCTTGGGGGTCATTTGGTCCGTTTTCTCTCGCGTTTTCGTTTACGTCCATGTCATCATCGGTACTGCATTCATCTTGCTCATCGTCGGATGTTCTTATTTGTTGTTTGTGCTTACGGGTCGCTATTGTAAATCCTTCTTCATCGGTATTAGATTCCTTATTGGTGGTGTTGGTTGTTGGTTTGGAAACATTTGCTGTAATCGTTGTTACTTCGATGTTGGTAATGGCAGTTGGTTTGGTGGTACTGGGGCCGATCGTTGTTGAGCTGGTGCTTGTGAATGCCCGGTCTGCAGTCGTTGGTTTAACATACGATGATTGTATACCGGCTTTGGTCGTATTAGGTGGAATTTCTTTAGCATTCTCTGCGCAAGGTTTCCCGTGGTGTAGCGGATGATCACAATATTGACAGGTAGGAATCTGTCCTGGATACGTGACTAGTATTCGTTGAGAATATTCAACACCATGAGGTGATTTGCATGTGAAAGTCAAGTAAGAGGGAATAGGTTTTGTCGGACGCATTCTCACCACACGAACGCCGTTGCGGAGTCTTGGGAAGAAGTTCCTCCAAGTATCTTCCTTAACACTATTCACCTCTCCGTATTTCGACAGGATTTGTTTGATAGCGAAGGAACTAGTACGTGGTGCCAGGTCATGTATCTTTATTTCAATACTGTCAACATCTATATACGTTGGGATACTGTATAAAATGTCATTACATTCGATGACGTGTTTCATGTTGTTCTGGGAAGCGAATGATTCTGCTTGACTAATGTTTTTTTAACATATTCAGTACCGCATGACGTAAATGGTGGAATTGCACCGCATAAAGTACCGCAAGCTACGTTGAACTTCAAGTTCACCTTCAACATTTGCTCCCCTTCATGAATTGATGGTATTACCGGATATTTCGTGTAGTCAACAGCAACACAGTTTGCCCGCATCGTGATATACTTTTGCTTTGCATTGTCACTCATTGTTTGTTCACGTTTCACACACTAGGCAGAAGGAATCAATTTTTGTCTTTGCAAATAGACCAAGCGTCGCGCGGGTAAATTTTATTATTTGCCCTGCTATTGCAGCGGAGCGATTTCAGGCTTCTGAACTGAGCGAGATAAGAAACCGAAGTGATCTCCGACTTCTTCTCCAAGTTCGGAGGCAACTTATACGTAGATCGATAATCGTCGTATTGCACCCGGCGACCGTTTCTCGGTTTCCCATCCCTTGGTATGGTCGCATTACACGCCCTTGTTAGTAGTGCCGTGAACTCGTTCGCATTTAGGTTGAAGAGGATACCCTCAAATTCAAGTTCTTCGACGGACACGTTCCTGTGAAAAATCGTTGTTTTCCATCTTCACTCGTTTATATATCTCCCACATATTCATATTCATGTGTAGTTCATAGTCCTGTTATCAATGCTGTACCAGATCGCTTGGTGGTCGCTGTGGATATATCCTCGCACACTTTTCAGTCCATCTTTCCGGTTACTCCAAGGCTACAAAAATTGACATCGATAATGGATTGCCGGTTCCCCCTGCGGTAAGTGCCGATGATACCATTATTTGTAAGATCTATATTTAGCTTTGCTAGAGCATTCTTGATCGCTGATGGCCAGACAAAGTTCTTTTGTTTCCAGCGTCTATCTCGAAAATTTCTCATGTTTCTGGTTCTTGGAATATTTCAGAATTAATGTCTCTTCGGCTTCTTGGAAAACGACTTATTCGATTTTCACAAGCTTAGCCTTAAATGGAAGGTTCGGTAGCAGATTTTGATCTGATCAAGTTCATAAGAATCGCACATATGGCTGCGGAAATACGGTATGAACACTACGATCCCATATGAAATCTTTAATTGTCAAAAACTTTTCGGTAAAGCTCATGTATATTGAATATTGAACCACATATAATTCGCCAGGAGTCTGATTTGAATTCAGATTGTTTCCTTATCAAAATTATTTTCGAATGCAACGATCGATTATGTCTCTATCGACTGTTGCGTTTAAAATGGAATCGATTCAGAAGTCGGTCTGTATTAGCCTTTCCATGAGATTTTCGTATGATGATACACAGATGGGTCCTTCCTTCCGCGACCAGCAAACGTTTCATTTGTTGTTGGACTGGATCGATGATCTCATTTAAAATTCACATTTACCCGAGGATGGTCAAAATAAAAATTATCATGGGATGGTAATTTCTAAAACTACCATAATAGTTTTCAGTTACGAAAAGCAAAACTCTATGGAAGCTATTGTAGCTCTATAAAACGTGACAATTTTTTGAATTTTGGTTATTTTAAAAAAATTATTTGCCCCCTGACTTTTTCAGCGATTTTGAAGGGGGGGGTGACATAATTTTTAAAAAAGATTTGCAATGGCCTTAGATGAATCGATTTCTGATGCCTGTTGGTCTGGTGGACTTGCGGTTGTATCTGATTCGTCCTTTTGTAATTCGGCCTTTTCGGGTTTCGGCCTTTTGGGGTAGGTTCGAACATCTTCGGCCTTTTGTGTTTCGGCTTTTTGGGATTCGGCCTTTTGTACCGCTCCCCTGAAAACTATGCCCCAAATTTTTGGCAGAAGCTGGGTATCTTATTGCAATCTTTGTTTGAGGGCAATCCTAAAAAAATCAGTCATCCTTTTCATCTCGTACAGACCAGATGCACAAAACACACTACTTGTGCTCAATATAGAGTACGAATAAATTCTACGCGTGTCGTTTCGCTACCTATAAACGCTAGAAACAGCAAAGTGAAAATGGAACTTGAGCTTAAGGAAGTGTCCGCCATTCAACTTCACCATATTCGCAATGAGCTTCTGATAACTTTCAATAGTTTAGACGCGGCAGAAAGTTATGTAAAGAAAAACAACATGCAACACGAAGTCAAATATGACAACGTTAAAACCAACATTCCCGTGGATATTGAAAACGATATGACGGAAATTCGCCTACGCGATCTAGCTCCGCGCACTAGCTCAGAATTCATTATAAGATTTATGTCGAAATACGAAGAAGTGGAATCCGTTACAAATGGCATTTGGAGAAGCTTTTTGCCTGGTATTCCCAACGGTGTTGAGGCGGTGAGAATACGACTGAAACAACATATTCCTTTTTACTTGACATTCGAATCCAAATCACCTCAATGGTTTTTCCATAGTCAAAGACCGCTATGCACATACCCTGGACAGACACCCACGTGCCAGTTTTGTATCCAAACAGCACACTACAGAAAGCCATGTGTCAAAATCATTAAAGAAAATTCATCTATTACAATTAATACTAACAACCTGGGACGGGACTTGCCGATAGATGTTTTCTTTTTCTTTTTTTCTGTTCATTCTATCGTTCGTCTCGCATAGCCTCTCTTTTTGCCTCACATAGTTTAAATGGACTGGCTGCATTGACCGTACCTCCTGGTTGCATTTGACGTTCGATTTTTTGCAAACTGCATGTCTCGTCTCAGCTAACAACTATACGCTGATTTACCAACTACCCACATATAACTAACAATCAATTAAAATCACTAAATTCGACTTTCTATCTCCATCCTTAGGTTATGGTCGCCGTGACGTGGTCGAATTTCTTCTAACCAACGGAGCATCGATTCAAGCTCGTGATGATGGCGGCCTGCACCCGCTACACAACGCCTGCTCTTTCGGGCATGCTGACGTCGTACGTCTGCTGTTGGAAGCCGGTGCCAATCCGAACACTAGGGACAATTGGAATTACACTCCTTTGCATGAGGCAGCCAGCAAGGGAAAGGTAGATGTTTGCATTGCACTGCTACAACATGGCGCAGATCCTAATATAAGGAATTCGGAAAATAAAATTCCGTTGGATTTGGCAGACTCCTGTACAAGCCCCGTACTGACTGGCGAGTACAGAAAGGATGAACTGCTGGAAGCGGCTCGATCCGGTTCGGAAGAACGTCTGTTGGAACTGTTAACACCACTGAATGTGAACTGTCATGCAAGTGACGGGCGTAAGTCCACCCCACTTCATCTGGCTGCCGGTTACAATCGTATACGGGTCGTACAGATTCTGCTGCAGCATGGTGCCGACGTTCATGCCAAGGACAAAGGCGGTCTTGTACCGCTGCACAATGCCTGTTCCTATGGTCACTTTGAAGTGACCGAACTGTTGATCAAAAATGGTGGCAACGTTAACGCCAATGATCTCTGGGCTTTCACCCCGTTACACGAGGCGGCATCCAAAAGCCGTGTCGAAGTATGCAGTCTGCTGCTTGCCGAGGGAGCTGATCCGACGCTATTAAACTGCCATAACAAGTCGGCTATCGATTCAGCGCCGACACGGGAACTGCAGGAAAAAATTACATGTGAGTAGAGTTTTAAACTATAAAATATATCAAAATTTTGTATTTTAAACCACATTTACAGATGAATACAAGGGGCACTGTGTGCTGGATGCTTGTCGTCAGGCTGATATTCAACGACTGAAAAAGAACCTCACAGCCGAAAATGTCAACTTTGTACACCCGTACAGTGGGGACACACCATTGCATGCAGTATCCCACTCGGTGTACCCGAAACGAAAGCAAGTTCTAGAGATTTTGATTCGTAAAGGTGCTCAGTTGAACGAGAAAAATAAAGACTTCCTAACACCGCTGCACATTGCAGCTGATAATTCACACTACGAGATTATGGACGTGCTTCTGCGTCATGGTGCCAAGGTGGATGCGCTCGATGGACTCGGTCAAACGACGCTACATCGGTGCGCTAGAGAGGATAACATTCAAGCATGTCGACTGTTGCTGTCGTACAACATCGACACCAGCATTGTGTCCCTGCAGGGCTACACTGCTGCCCAGTTAGCGACAGAGAATGTGCTGAAAATTTTGCAAGATCCGCCTTCAGACACAGTCGATCTAGAGTGCCAACTGTTGGAAGCGGCCAAAGCCGGTGATCTGGATACGGTTCGACGGATTGTGCTTTCCAATCCGATGACGGTAAATTGTCGTGATTTGGATGGGCGACATTCGACCCCACTGCACTTTGCTGCTGGCTATAATCGTGTCCCGGTGGTAGAGTTTCTCCTGGAGCACGGTGCAGAAGTTCACGCTTCCGACAAAGGTGGGCTTGTTCCGCTGCACAATGCCTGTTCCTACGGGCACTACGAAGTGACCGAGCTGCTAGTAAAACATGGAGCCAACGTGAATGTAGCCGACTTATGGAAATTTACTCCGTTACACGAAGCGGCCGCCAAGGGAAAGTATGAGATTGTGAAGTTGCTGATCAAGGTAAGATATTACGCTGGTTATAAAATACTATGATTTAAAGAACATATAATAAAATAATCAGTATAGTAGTAGCTCGTATAATGCTTAGCTGAACTCCCTATTATCAGGATGAACTCTAGCGTAGCATCATACAAGTATTTATAGTGTGCAAGCACACCAAATTGAAGCTCAATGCATATTCATTTTTCATAGCATGGAGCTGATGTAACGAAGAAGAACCGTGACGGTGCCACGCCGCTAGATTTAGTACGTGAAGGTGACCAAGATGTAGCAGATTTGCTACGAGGAAACGCAGCGCTTTTAGATGCAGCGAAGAAGGGCAATCTGGCTCGTGTTCAGCGACTCGTCGCGCCAGATAATATCAACTGCCGGGATGCTCAGGGCAGAAATTCGACTCCACTTCATTTAGCTGGTTCGTTTCTTGACATTAGAGTCTGATGCATTCGAATTTGCAATAATTTGTTAAATTCATTGATTCCAGCTGGCTACAATAATCTAGAAGTTGCCGAGTATCTCCTCGAACATGGCGCTGATGTAAACGCACAAGACAAGGGAGGTTTGATTCCCCTGCACAATGCTTCTTCCTACGGACATTTGGATATCGCAGCTTTGCTTATCAAACATAACACTGTGGTTAATGCTACTGACAAATGGGGCTATACCCCTCTGCATGAAGCAGCCCAGAAAGGACGTACTCAACTGTGTTCATTACTCGTAAGAATGCCATTGCTCACCATTTCATTAAACACATTTAATTTGATATTGTTTTACAACAGCTCGCTCACGGTGCCGATCCGTTTATGAAAAACCAGGAAGGCCAAACCAGTTTGGATCTGGCGACTGCGGAAGACGTCAAGTGTCTTCTACAGGATGCCATGGTAGCATCACAGGCCTCAACGGCCGCCGGTGGCAGTTCGGGAGTTGCCAGCAGTACGTTGATGGCAACCGCTTGTTCGCCAACAACTGAAACAGTTACATTGCCAACGGGTGCTTCGATGACCCTTTCGGTACCAGTGCCACAAGTATGCCAGTTGCAGCTATACGTCACAATGAATGTACTTATTTTTCCAACGATTTTC
Source organism: Topomyia yanbarensis (assembly GCF_030247195.1). Classification (NCBI taxonomy): domain Eukaryota; kingdom Metazoa; phylum Arthropoda; class Insecta; order Diptera; family Culicidae; genus Topomyia; species Topomyia yanbarensis. The sequence continues at coordinate 388,048,747 of NC_080671.1, read as the reverse complement.
AGCTTCCCATCCGTAGCTGCCTCAGCCCCGCACAAGGGGCAGAGACTAATGTCGACGGCGTTGTAATAGACGACGACAAAATGCAAAATATGGTATCAATCGAATCATCCGTATCCGCTTTTCTCACTAGTCTACAGTTGGAACATTTAATTGAACTACTCGAGCGAGAACAAATCACAATGGACATTTTGGCTGAAATGGGCCACGAAGATTTAAAACAGGTGGGCGTTTCGGCGTACGGCTTTCGTCATAAAATACTGAAAGGGATTGCAACATTGCGTGCAACCACAGGTAGGTTAAAACCAACAAATAATTACCGTGATGCGATTCGTCTAACGTTATTTTAATCAGGTCTTGGATTAACTCCAAATCCGGGTACTCTCCTGGTTGATCTACTTCCCGATGACAAAGAGTTTCTTGCCGTCGAAGAAGAAATGCAAGCAACTATAAGAGAGCACCGAGATAACGGCCACGCTGGCGGTTTTTTCACTCGATACAATATTGTCAGAGTAAGTTAAGTGATTAAATACTGGTCTTCAGTAACTAATGCATATGCTTGTAGGTGCAAAAAGTACAGAATCGAAAACTGTGGGAGCGGTATGTCCACCGCCGTAAGGAAATCTCAGAAGAAAACGGTCACCAAGCCAGTGAACGAATGCTGTTTCACGGGTCATCCTTTATCAATGCCATCGTGCAGAAGGGTTTCGACGAGCGGCACGCCTACATCGGTGGCATGTTCGGAGCAGGGATTTATTTTGCGGAGCACAGTTCCAAATCGAACCAGTATGTTTTCGGAATCTGTGGTGGTATCGGATGCCCAGCACATAAGGATAAATCGTGCTATCAGTGTCATAGGTAACTAGCGCTGCATTGACAGTTAGTCAAAATTAATTTATTTTCGGTAACGCTTCCAATTTATTATCAGACAATTGCTGCTCTGTCGAGTGGCACTAGGAAAATCGTTCCTACAGTTTAGTGCAATGAAGATGGCGCATGCGCCACCTGGGCACCACTCCGTCATTGGACGACCCTCGGCTGGTGGGCTGCATTTTCCTGAGTACGTTGTATACCGTGGCGAACAGGTTAGTATAGCTGGTCATACAACAAATATAGCCCATTTTTCAAGAGGTCCTATGTGCAAATGACAGCTTTGTTTGCTTTTCTTGTGTCAATGAATCGGTCGCTTTTTCGATAAATTCTTAGATCTTTGTCTGATGTAAGTTGAAAGATTAATATTCACACTGTACAGACAACATTTTCGGATGGTGCTGTGATAATCGAAAGCTGAACAAAGTGAGTCTCACATTTGCACATAGCATTATTTGAAAAAAATAGCTAAAAATCAATATTTTGGATCGCAAGGGTGGCAAGAATCGAAACTTTGTTTTATCACCAAAAATGAGGATCACTTATGGTCACTTCAGTACCATTACAATGCGGTTGAAGATGTACTGAATTTCCTAACTATAAAGAGATAAGAGAAAAATCGCTTAGTCATCACTTAGTCAAGCAATCAGCAAATGGGTGTATGTCCAAAGCGAGAGAATGGTGTTATATTACAGGGTATTTGTTTACGTTGTACTTGATCTGACAGTGATCGATTTTCATTAAACTAACGATTTGTTTTTCACACAACACAGTGCTTTAAAAGAAAGTTATCGGTATCTAAATAATGGTCCAAGCCATATATTTTCCTCGTAGAGTTCAGAGAAGTGGTTCAGTTCACCTATATACGATGCACAAAAAATGCTACTTTAGATAGATAACTTCGTATAACCATCGTCATGGAAGCTTTGATTGAAATAGAACCCAGTCGTATAAATGGCGACTAGGCTTGTGACCCATGTGTAGAGTTCAGAAAATTATTCAAGTATTGTCCCATGCACCAACAACCTCGCCAAAAACCCACCGTTCACTAGAAAACTTGTATGGGGATTATGAAAGCCACTGTTATCGTTCTATCACGAGTGTGATGTAAGGCGTTAGCGGACCATTTATGAGAGTTGACATTCTACCAACCGCATTGAAAAAATTTAAGTTCACATTAAAATAAATAATTTCTAACTTCGGTCATTGTGGTAGGTTTAATTATTTGATGTTGGATGTTTTATAACCTTTGTCAGCATCATCATCATCACTGAATCGTACGTTGCCCGCAACATGATGAGTTGAAGAGTTGGTTCCTTATCCTCAACACGCTGCTACGGCCACTCACCGGCCTCCAACTGATCAGCTGTCGCTGCTACTTACCAACCATTACAAACCTAATGCCATGCTGACTTATCGCCACCACTATACTCGAACGAGGTATCCGTGGTTGTATTTATTATGCGAAATTCTCGTTCGCCGGTGCCACTACCACGCTTTCGAACCTTCTGAAGGGATGTAATCTTACTGATGATGCTGCCATTAAAAGATATTGCTGATACAGCACCGCATTTTTGCTTGTCCCGTTCCGGGACAGACGCTATGTAGAATAGCTCCTAAAATGGAGAACAGACGCTTTTTAATTTATCCCTGCCCTGTCAATATTCGACCAAGATCCCATAGGGGCTGGATATCCAATCTGAACTAAGGTTGCTTGTACTGCAGCTGATACCGCGGGGAGATAATGGATAGGAGCTTTGTATCAAAAGTGAATGTAAGAAGAAGAATCACTCCCGTATATTTACTAACAAATATCCTCCTCCCGTGATACTTGTGGAGTGCGCAGTAGTATATACGGCCTCTAGCAAAAGCAGGTATCGAACTAACATTCCTCCCCTTCTCTTCCGCGATCTACGTTCGGGCCTGGTTGGCGCCGGCATTGACCAATAAACACTTTAGGAGTTGCACATTTAAAGATGTTTCGCTACTCCCAAGCATAATTATCTGCCGAATTCCTGTGCAACTTCAGCTAGTCAAGATCGATAACGGAGTAGCAGACAGGGGTGGTCCACAAGCTCAATCGCAGGACTTTGTATCAAAGGTGAGTGACTACATGGTAGGACATCATGTTGTATGATGATACAGTATTGACAAACAAAAACATCCACTGGCCGCAGGCGGCTCCAATGTTGGATACTGCAAGACATCATCATCATCGTAGCACGCGTGTGTCGTTCAATAAGTCCTTAGAAAAAGATGGGAAAACAGTTTTTTGGAAATTTTTATTTTTATTTCTCAACATAATCTCCTTTCAGCTCTACACACTTTTACAACCGCTTTTATCCCGTCAAAAATAGGATTTCGGAAGTTCTGCAAAATACTTATTCGTTTGAGTAATGACGTCCTCCTTGGAAGTGAACCGTCGTCTGCCGAACCTGTCTCTTCGTGTCTGGAGTATAGTAGTGTATCCAGGTTTCGTCCACAGTGACATTTCGGAATTCGATAGGATTGCATTAGAAGTGCGTCAACATAACCACTACACGATTGGGTTTATTCTTCTCTGAGAGCAAACGCGGCACCCATCTCGCCAAAATTTGTTTCACAGACAATTATTCATGCAAAATTGAAGCGACTGTACCTTGTTATACGCCTGTGGTCTCAAGTAATTCCCGCACTGATTCGCCTATCGCTCAAAACCAGATCGTGGATTTTATCGATGATTTCAGGAGTAGACTCCTCAACTTGGTATCCTGAACGATGTCTATCTTTTGGGGATGAACACCATATTTAAACTCATTCACCCAATTGCAAACCGTCGCAAAAACAAGTGCAGATGTACCACGAACCTCATCCAACTCGGCTTTGATTTTTGTCCGGGTTTAAGCCTTTCAAGTGGATATGTTTGATGACAGCCTTGAACTCGCTTTTTTCCATTGTTATGAACAAACAAATGTTGTTGACTTTAATCTACAATAGAAATTGACCAACGCTATGGATCGAGCTGAAATTTTGACAGCTTTCCTATCGATAGTGATACTTACAAAAAAAAACTTTATCGGCACTACGAGCGCCACCTCTCGGATTTTCTAAGGACTTATTGAACGACACTCGTAATCATTGTACACTAAGGTTTTTTTTACACGGTTTTTTTCGCACGGTTTTTTTTTTACACGGCTTTTTTTACACGGTTTTCGCAATTAGCACGGTTTTTTTTTTGCACGGTTTTTGCAATTAACACGGTTTTTCGCAAAAATATTCTAAGTCCTTTTAAAGGCAAAAGACTTAGACGATTTCTCAACAATTTTTTTTGCACGGGTTTCGCAAAAATGTTCTAAGTCCTTTTGGAGGCAAAAAACTTAGACGATTTTTGATCAATTTTTTTTTGCGCGGATTTCGCAATTAACACGGTTTTAGCAAAAATCCTTATGAAGGCAAAAGACTTAGACGGTTTTTGACCAAGTTTTTTTTGCACGGATTTTGAAATTTACACGGTTTCTGCTTTTCCATTTTGAATGCAAAGAATTTCGAAGATTTTTGGAAAAGTGGAAGTGATTGCTTTTGGAACAGCATTAACGAGTAGATGCCAAATGTTCATGTCTGAGGCCATTTAGAAAACCAAGATGGCGACTTCCGGTTCAGTGGAATTCTCTGAAACCCCATCAATATGGCTATTTTTGGAACGGGATTGATGAGTGGACGTCAGATATCGATGTTTAAGGCCATTTTGAAAACCAAGATGGCGACTTCCGGTTCAGTGGAATTCTCTGAAACCCCATCAATATGGCTATTTTTGGAACGGGATTGATGAGTGGACGTCAGATATCGATGTTTAAGGCCATTTTGAAAACCAAGATGGCGACTTCCGGTTCAGTGGAATTCTCTGAAACCCCATCAATATGGCTATTTTTGGAACGGGATTGATGAGTGGAATTCAGATATCGATGTTTAAGGCCATTTGGAAAACCAAGATGGCGACTTCCGGTTCAGTGGAATTCTCTGAAACCCCATCAATATGGCTATTTTTGGAACGGGATTGATGAGTGGACGTCAGATATCGATGTTTAAGGCCATTTTGAAAACCAAGATGGCGACTTCCGGTTCAGTGGAATTCTCTGAAACCCCATCAATATGGCTATTTTTGGAACGGGATTGATGAGTGGAATTCAGATATCGATGTTTAAGGCCATTTGGAAAACCAAGATGGCGACTTCCGGTTCAGTGGAATTCTCAGAAACCCCATCAATATGGCTATTTTTGGAACGGGATTGATGAGTGGACGTCAGATATCGATGTTTAAGGCCATTTTGAAAACCAAGATGGCGACTTCCGGTTCAGTGGAATTCTCTGAAACCCCATCAATATGGCTATTTTTGGAACGGGATTGATGAGTGGCCGTCAGATATCGATGTTTAAGGCCATTTTAAAAACCAAGAAGGCGACTTCCGGTTCAGTGGAATTCTCTATAACCCAATCAGCATGCATATTTTCAGAGCGGGCCTAATAGAGCGCATGATAGAGATCAGTGTCAGAGGCCATTTGGAAAACCAAGATGGCGACTTCAGGTTCATTGGAATTCTCTAAAATCGAATCAATATGGGTATTTTTGGAATGGAATTGACGAATAGACGCTAGATATCGATGTCTGGTGCCATATTGAAATTCAAGATGGCGACTTCCGGTTCTGTGGAATTCTCCAAAGCCCAATCAATATGAGTATTTTTGGAACGGGATTGACGAGTAGGTGCCAAATATCAATGTCTGAGACCATTTCGAAAATCAAGATGGCTACTTCGGTTTAGTAAAATTTTCAATTACCACAACAATGTGAGAATTTTTGTAATAGCGTTAATGAATAGATACCGGATGTCAATTCCGGAAGTCATGTTTTCATCTAAGATGGTGACTTCTATTTTAGTGCCAAGACGATGTTTTAAATATAAAGACACGCGGCGAGAAAAATAGTAAATTTGGCTGCACGGTTTTACAAATTATTTGTCTGCTAGTTTTGGCAACCAGGAATATTGTGTAAACAGCGAGTGACTTGCAGTTTTAATGAATGCTTGGCGAATTCCTTTTTTGAAATATTTCCCACAATACTCAATCATGTAACTTGGAAACGCATTGATTTACGTTACTGAGCCTGCCTACATGTTTTTCGTTGCACTAGAAAAAATGTATCGATGATGCAGGATGCAGACATGCATTTCTTTTCATTTCAATCTTGATACTCCCCACGCATTACTTCCTAAATCCGCCATATTTGTTTACATTGCTAGTTTGGAACCGTTGTTTTGGGTTCGATTGGAACTTTTGGCTTCAGTCTTCGCGCATCTCTATAAGCATCATCTCTGCTTTAGTGTACATCTCATTCATCTTAAGGGGGCTTCTGGTGTAGTGGGCAAAAAATCGACTTCTTTTTTATCCGCTTAATTGTTAGTATTGAGCCTCTAGAATCGTCTCCCGCAATCTCGGTGACCACGCTGAACTTCTTTTGTTTTAAACAGCCATGCATTCCTCGCGCGTATTTGCTGTGACACACGCAGATTTCAATCTATCGGCAACAATTTTCTTAAGACTGACAGCGATAAAAATACAGTGTGAACAATACACTTTAAACTACTTCCACCCAAATTTTTAAGAGAAAATACCAAATGGATTGTTTTCCACGTCATTTTTTCCGTGATGCAATTTGATATGGAGTATCATTTAATAGCGTTTTTTCGAAACCGCGTTTTTCAAATTGGTGAACACGATAACTCAAAAACTAATTAAAGAATTGACTTGATTTTTTTATGAAAATGCACAATATGTGTAGCCTGTCGGTGAACCACAGAAAACGGAATGAAAAAATTGTTCTCTCTATTATTTTGAAGAAAAGTGCACGAATTTTACAGAAAAATATGAGATTTTTCGGTTTACATGAAGCCATTTTCCTAAACTCGAACTTTTTTTTGGGTTCATCGAGTAACTACAAGTCTAAGCTTTACAAATTTTACTTAATTTCCTGTGTCAAACAATTTTATCAAGAGTCATCGTGTTAGCCGCGGCGCTCCTCGACGTGGAAATGGTTGGACGTCTACTCTTGGAACGCTCGTATGTGTGGCTCTGCGTGGCTGCCGACCCTATTCTGCGCGGCGTGTAACGTGAGACGACTAATCTCACCTCACTCTACGTGACTTCACCCAATTCTGAAGAGTCACTTCGGGTGACGTGAGACTCCCATTTAACCGCAATGAGGAATCTCACCTCACCCGAGTCGACTCTCAGAATCGGGTGAGAAAAGTCACGTAAAATGAGGTGAGTTTCGTCGTCTCACGTCACATGCCGCGCAGAATAAGGCCGTGCAAATATTTTTTTCGTACAGAATAAACGTACAAATTTAAAGCTTAACATTACATAAAAGATGCATTGTTCCCTTGCCTTCAAAATCGTAAAACAAAATAACTTTCGGTTTGAGCACTTTACACCAGACGCCCCCCTTAATAATACAGCGAAGACCTGATTTTATTATTTCCCCCTGATTATGTCAGCTTTTTGATTCGACTTTGAGTCTCGCATGAAGATTCGCTCGATGAGCTCTAGCAGACGAACCAACTCAAATTCGAGTAAATCCATTCATGAGCACATTTTTCTTATCTTATAAATGCAAAATATACAAAAATAAATGTATCTTTTTGTTTTACGCTGGATATTTATACTAAATAATCAGAACCATCTTGGGTTTTACAATGACGCCAGACTTCTGGCAACTGCATATTTGTCAATCCAGTTCCAAAACACTCCATGTTGTGAGTTATACAGAATATCGCTAAGCCGATAGTCTCAATGTTGTATTTCAAAATGGCCTCAGACATTGATCTCTATCATGCGCTCATTAGGCCCGCTCGGAAAATATGCATACTGATTGGGTTATTGAAAATTCTGTTAGACCGGAAGTCGTCATCTTGGTATTCCAAATGGCCTCAGGCATCGATATTTGGTGCCTACTCGTTAACACTGTACCGAAAACAACCATATTGTTAAAGTGCGGGACAAAAGGAAACCTCAAGATCCGACGTTTCCACTTTTCCAAAAACCTAAGGAATTGGAAAAAGCAAAAACCGTGCTACTTACATAATCCGTGCAAAAAAAACCTGTTCAAAAATCGTCTAAGTCTTTTGCCTTCAAAAGGACACAACATTTTTGATAAAACTCCGAAATCATCCCTTTTCCTAAAATCGTCTAAGTCTTTTGCATTGAATGTAACGCGGTTTTTTTTGCACGATTTTCGGAATTACGCGGTTTTTTTTTGCACGGTTTTCTGAATTAACACGGTTTTTTTTACACGGATTTCGCAATTAACGCGGTTTTTTTTACACGGATTTCGCAATTAACGCGGTTTTTTTTACACGGATTTCGCAATTAACGCGGTTTTTTTTTGCACGGTTTTTTTTTACACGGTACGTATCCCCCGTGTAAAAAAAACCTTAGTGTATTCTAGATTTCCAGATTACTCGTTTGTTAGAAAACCCACCGCTCTGAGGAGGAGTTACTTTCGTTCTTCACAACTGGATGGTGTGGAAGAAAACAGCGAGCGACGTCCTTACCTTCTTCCTGGGAAACCAATTTCATATGACCCAACGTCTCGTACTCTTGCATAAACAATATATACTGCTCTCGCAGACCTGTATCCCGAGCTAGCCGCCTTTCTAACTGCAAGAATCTTCTTTCTGCAGTGACTCTAGACTCGCCCAACCTGGCTACCATTTCGTCATCTTTGGGGTAAGACACTATATACCGACCTGAGGATTCTCTCTGGGTTGTTTGTATGAAATAATCCTCGCATCTTGCCTCTTCCGGAGAGTAGTTACTTCCCAAGTCGACCTCCTCGCATTCCCAGAACTTCTCCAACATATCGTCTAACCGACTCGTAAGCGCAACATCACACAAGACAGATTTAATAGGGCCATCCACTGAATATCGTCCTGTAATCACCCATCCAAAGACTGAGTCGACCAATGATGGTAAGTTCTCCCCCAATCGTATACGTCGGTCGCTCGAAAAGAATTCAAAAAATGATTCTGCTCCTAGCACTAAATCGACGGTTTCATCCTGCAGAATATTTGGATCTGCTAACTCTATTCCGCTAGGTATATTCCATTTGCTTGCGTCTATCGATGCTGTACACATTTGGGCTGCTATTTTGGGTAGCACCAACATTTCCATAGGCTGTTTGAAATCCGTGACCCGGGAGTGTACAAGCACAGTAATCTTTCCATGCACTCTTGTAGCCAAACCTTGGATCCCAATAACGTCGACCATACTGCTCTCCTCCTTGACCGTCAAAAGCCTTCTGACCCGCTTGCTGATCAGATTGCATTCAGCTGCGCTATCCAATAGTGCCCTTGCACGAACCTTGTGACCTTGACCGACTTCCAAAACAACGATCGCTGTGAGCAGTAAAACACCCGTCGATGAAGTAGTGGTAGTGTTGCAGGATACAGTAGTAGTGGTCGCTAGGTTCACAACTCTTGAATCGGTTGACTCTTCACTTGTAACTGTTTGCTTCGGGTCAGTGTTGTTATTTGGCTTGCCTTCGGTCAATTTCCCCTTAAAACAAACGAGTGTGTGGTGTTTTGCCTTGCATTGCCGACAAGTGAACTTGGAATTGCACTCTCTTGCATGGTGCCCTCGGCGAAAACAATTTCGGCACAGTGAGTTACTTCGTAAAAGAGCATCCCTTTCCGAAACCGGCATTTTTTGGAACGATTGGCATTGGTAAAGCAGGTGGCTATCCGAGCAAGCCACACACTTTCCAGAGGTCGATGGTTGCTGAACCGTAGCATTGAAGGCTTTCACTGTGAGTGCCTTCTTTGGGTATTTTGATGGGGTTGGATCAATCTTCTGTTCAGCAGGCTTGTTGGGCATGGATTCCAAGATTCTAATCCGCCGCTGTAGAAAATCTGTGAGATCCTTTACGGTGTCGCTTTCCTTGGTGGAAGAAAATTCCTCCCAACTCCCCCTAGTAGTGTTGTCCAATCGTGAGCACAGCAGGTGTAATAGTAGCATATCCTTGTAGTCGGCTTGTTGCGGAGTGACCTGGTCCAAGGTCTTCACGATCCTCTCGAAGGCATCCAACAATGAATGAAGATCAGCTGCACATTCTCTTTTGGCGACAGGTAGCTCAAACAATGCTTGCACCTGACGTTTGCGAAGAACCTTCGTGTTCGAGTATCGCTTTGTTAACAGTTCCCATGCTACAGCATAATTTGCTTTGGTAAGGGGTAGAGATTCGATGATGGCTAATGCTTCTCCCTCTAATTGACTGCGTAGGAGGAGTAGTTCTCCAAGTCTGACATTTACGCCTGGGAGGGAGGAGTCACTCACGCGAGAATGTTCTCAGTTAGGATACTCAGTCACAACAATTGATCATAAGTGCATCGTCTTTGATCATTTAAACGTCTCGCTAGATATCGTCGCATATCGTAATCCCAAATCTATGAACTGGGACCTCTACGAAGAGGTCTTGGCGACTAGGTTTTAGGGGTATCTTCCGACGATTGAACCTTCAAGTGGCTTGGGTGAGGTCGTGCATAAAACAAGCTCGCTCATAGTAGCAGCATACCAAGAGGCTTGTCCGCTTCGAGTTATGCTTGCTTCTAGAGGAACACCTTGGTGGAATACCAAACTTATTCGACTCAAAAAGTTATGTAGAAGAGCTTGGAATCGCAGACGCAGGGACGGATCGGGGGCATTTAAGTTGGCTCGCAAAGCATACAGAAATGACCGATCCTTTGAGCGAAGTGGTTGGAAAAGCCTCTGCACAAATGTCTCAAGTCTCAACGAGACTAGTAGATTAAATAAGTTACTTTCAAAATTGAAAGACATTCATGTCAGTTCGATTGGAACTGCTAATGGTGAATACTAGTCTGACGAAGATGTAGTACTCAACTATATTTTTGAGACACACTTTCCAGGCTGTACGGAGCCATCACTGCCGACTGCCCCTGAGTTCTTTTCAGGTAGTTCTGATTCTTGGGTGTTTGCTCGTAGAATTGTGACAACCGAATCGATCAAATGGGCGATTGAAAGTTTTGCTTCGTATAAGTCTACTACAAAGAAGATATGAACACTTCAAGCATACTTTGAAAAAAGTTCCTACTTGTAGTCTTGCAACAGGATACATTCTATTGGTGTGACGGGAATTAACTGTAAAATTCATTCCCAAAGATGGCTTATGAGTTGTCTACAACATTAAATGAGCTTTTTCACAAAAGAAATCAAGTTTAGGAGTTTTTCTAGATATTGAGGTGCTTTTGACAACGTCTTTCGAATCCGTTTTTGAAGCTGCACGAGGTCATGGAGTACCTTCGTATATCACGAACTGGATACACGCTATGGTTAGAAACGGACATCTGTGCTCATCATTAAGACAAGTAGAGGTAAAGAAACTGAGTGTCTGCGGATGCCCTCAAGGTGGTGTGCTGTCACCACTTCTATGGAACCTTGTCGCCGATGACTTATTGAGGAAACTTAATGAGCTTAGGTTTACGACGTATGATTTCGTCGTTGGTTATCATAACGATCACCGGTATGTACTTGCATTAACGTACTTTTTGATTTGATGCAATAAGTCTTTTGTATTGTTGAGCAATTGTGTCCTCATGTTGGGCTATCAGTAATTCAAAATAAATCATCAATACTGCTTTTCACGCAACGAAGGATTACAACTGGAGCTCGTCCATTGCAATTCTTTGACTCTGAAATTATTGTCACAGATCAAGTTAAGTACGTTGGGGTAATCCTTGACTCAAAACTTAACTGGCTAGCTCACTTCGATTTCAGGATCAAGAAATGTAGACGGACTTTTGGCGAATTTTGGGGACTCAAACCCAAGTACATTCAGTGGATCTATACAACAATTGTTAGACCAATACTGGCTTACGGGTACCTTGTTTAGTGGCAGAAGGGAGAAGTTGTGAAATCCTATCAAAGTTAAACCATCTTCAGAGGATGGTCCTGATGGCGATGGCTGGTGCGTTCTCGAGAACACCTACTGCTGCTCTAGAGGCAATCTTGCACATAAAACCACTATGTGTTTTTGAAACAAGAAGCACTTTCTTGTGCATACCGTCTTAAGGTTACTGGGCTCTGGAGCAGTAACCCAGTAGATCGTGCAACTAACCACACAAGATTGTTGCCCCAAATGGTTACTTGGAATGAGTATACACTTGCCCCCAGTGACCTTACACTCACATGTAGTTTTCCTTTTAGAGCTTCCAATGTGAGAATTGAAGATCGATCGCAGCAACCTCTGACGACGAAGGTGTTTTTTTCGCTCCTGACACGTTTTTGAGAAAATAAAGTTTTCCGTTCGTTGCTTTTCAACAACTCAGCTGATAAAGAGAACAATTTTGCACATAGAAGTTCGTGCCCAAGCGGACTGAGTTCGAGGAGATACGACCTAAGGGATCCATCCGCAAGCGGCCCTACCTAAGGAAATCCCCTCAAAGTTGACAAACCCAGAACTGATTCATTCCGGTGACCTCCTGGCTGAAGGTTTCGTTGAACCCGACAAAACTGTTCACCCCGGAGTGTTCAATAAGGGATCTCCTGGGCTCGATTGAATGTAACAATAACTACAATTGGAATCCAGAAAATCGTGAGTATTCTGTGTGTGGGAGTCAAGGCCGCCATCACGAAAGATATAGATGACAGCATTCTGGATGATCTTATTACACGTGAGTCAGATTTATTTCCCATTTTCTAAAAGATTATTTTTGAAATTCGTTGGTTGGTTCGTTAGTATTATTGTTGCAGTTGAGGGCTGGAGGGTCCGACCGGCGACAGTCGTTTTTTCGCTTGTTTAAAGGTAATCCCTCATGTTGGAGATAGCGCACATTATAGCACATCATTGTATTAATTATGCGCACTACCTCCGACGTGATTCCCTTCCTTAGAATAAGAGAAAGTACGATTGTTGCTGGTCAGATTTTCCAGTTTTCAGAAGCAGCCAGAAAAGTTCGAAAAAACATCCGGATTTCTCGGCCGCGAATTAAGAGCGAGTAAAGGCGCTTTAACCAAGGCTTATTAGCCAGGGCAAGGTGTAAATACCTCTGTCCCATCCCAAAGGACCAAAGGAGTGACATTAACCTTCTTAGCCAAGTCACTCCCAACGATTTATTATATCCCCTTTAAACTGAAACGGTTGGTACGGTTGTCCTCGTTTCTTCCTCCTTTAAGATTAAAAAAATTCGTTGATTAACTTATTCATTAAATGAATAATTTAATTGTCTAATTTTGAAACATCTTCAATCCCAACTCTGCACAGTAGGCCTGGCCGTTTTAATATTTGCGATATATGAAAATATGCTTCAAATATTAATATTGACAAAGAAAAACACTACAGAATAACTGCAGTGTTTTCCAGGATGCTTTTCAATACTGGCTGTGTAAGGGTTAGAATAGAATAGAATAGAACTTCCAATGTGAGAATTCCTCTTCGCGAGGAATGGCTGTCTGGCTGGATGGAACGACAAATTGAAGAATACGTAATTTGTTATACTGACGGTTCTTTGTTGGAAAACCGAGCCGGTGCTGGTGCCTATTGTCATGAAATGAGATTAAACCAATCTCATTCGCTTGGTAGATACTGTACCGTATTCCAAGCAAAAAGAAGAACTTAGCAATGCTATCTATCTTCTAAGGATACCAGGTCATTCCAGTATTACTGGAAATGAATGGGCGGACGAATTGGCTAGAGCTGGCACTGCGACTGACTGCGTTGGTCCAGAACCAGTTCTACCACTGTCGATAAGTTGGATAAAGCACAAGATTCGCTCTTGGGCTGCATCCAAACATGCCAACCATTGGCGTAGCTTGCAAACTTGCGTTCAAACAAATACTTTTCTGCCGGATTTGAGTCCGAAAATATCAAATAATTTGTTGCATTTTTCAAACATAATTTCAGTACACTCAGGTTTTTTTACGCGAGGAATACAGGCAGCGAAAATGAAAACCGCGTAAACTTCAAAAACCGTGTAAATCAGCTCCGGCTCATTTGTGGACTCCTTTCGTGCCTCGGTCCCTATAGCACTCGTCAACTTCTTCGAGTAGAAAGTTTATGGGAATCGTTCCAGCTATAACGTAGGCTGCCTCTGACGAGATAGTTCGATACGCACTAAACACCCGTGTTCAACCGAGATGTGTTCCTCTTCGTCTGCAGTGCCGTCGACCATGCGTCTGAGTATCGATCTGGAAACGCTCGCACGTAGTCGCTTTTTACTGCTGCTGCATCGCGCATAAGTAGTCGATGTGGCTATCAAAGCTTAGCCGATCGTCTATCGTCACTCCAAGTTGCCTAACTTCCCGCTTTGAGTCGACGACACACTCTCCGAGCGAAATTTTCACCTGCTGCACTGCCTTTCTGTTGCTTATCAAACCCATCTCGGTTTGGTGGTAATCTAACGCCAGCTTCTTCTCGCGCATCCTGTTTTCCACAGCATCTACCGCCTCCGTGACGAATATTCGCCGATCACTAGGGGCACAACGTCGTCCGAAAAAACGATAATCCTCACGTCCCGGGGAGGCGCGGCTTCAGCACTCCGTTGTACATAGCATTCCAAAGTGTTGGACCGAGTGTGGAACCCTGTGGAACGCCCGATGTCATGGTTACACTTTTTTCGGTTTCAGTTTCGTAGATCGGTTGCTGACTCTGAAAGCAGCTCCTCAGAAGAATCCTACAGAGATGCTCGGAAACTCTCAGTCTGTGCAGCGAATCAGCTATTGCTGAACAACTATCTCTCTTGACTGTTGGCGTTTTCTTTACGTCCAGCGTAACCACTTCGCAGTAACGGTTTCCTCTTCTCCTTTGCTTCTGCGCAGTCTCCATAGTTTCCAGAACCGTTCGTATGGTGTCCACAGTGGATCTACCTTTCCAGAAGCCGAACTGCATATTGGATATTCTCTCACTCCGTGTACGTTGTAAGCCTGTTAGGAATTACTCTTTCAAGCACATATCCGACTATCGAACAGACATATCGGCCTGTATGCTTAACCCTCCGGAAGTCGCGCAATTGACTCACTGAATGAGCAGCCGCAGCTGCTCTAAGACGATTTCGCCAGATTTTCAGAGCAGCGCGCACTCAGTGCACTAGCGCGACTTCCGGAAGGTTAAGGATCCCAGGGGGCTTGCCAACTTCCAAATGTCTGGAAGCCTAACCGAACCCTAATCTCTCTAGCTGAAAAGCGTGTTGCCGTTAATCGAGTCGAACCCTCGACTCCAGCTCTAGCCCTGTTTACGCCCTTGGACAGCTTTGCCATACAGGTAGTGAGCGTGATCGATCGGAAAGTAGCAGGTCCAGAGTCGCAGCCATTGGGTTACGGAACTGGAATAACTGAAGTGGTCCGCCAGCTAAAATTTCGAAGCGATACAAATAACGTGAGTTGTTGGAGAAAAGGATAGCTGACCATGTCAGGCCCTCATGAGACATTTGTCAAAAGCCCATAAAAGCTCATTCAGAGTCAATCAGGTGTTGTACACATCAGTATCAGTATCTGGGTTGTCCGTAAAGTCATTTGCTCGCTTGAGTACGTCAGTAGTGCTCCACTGCCGTTTACCACGCAGTGTTAACTGTACGCCACAGTTCGGTCGTTGTGAATCTTAGTCACAAAATCTTCCCAAGATTTTTGTTTCACTGACTTGATTTCTTTTCGGGCCGCTGCTCTTGATTCCTGGAATCGGTTCAGTGCTGTTGATCTATCTGGATAGAGATCTCTAGATATCGAAGATGCTTTCAACGTTGCTTAATTGCTTGCCCAATAAATCTTAATTATTATTGTTTCATACCTTGCAGTCCCTTGCTTATTGAATGGTCGTTGCAACATATTGTGAATCAAAGGTCGTATTTAGATCTTGTTTCTAGTAATATCCGATTACAGTCAATATTGGAAGGTAGTCTTGAGAAAGACTGAATAATAACAGCTATCAAATTTTGTGACCGGATCGATCAAAGCTATAGTCTCCGCCAGTATTTAATTTTTGCCACCCCTGTTTGAGCGGTGATCACATCAAACCCCTTAATATTGAACAGACCTTAAACATCTAACAAATTTCTTTGGCAGGCCTATCCTGAGTATCTGATCACATATCAAATCATGAAACCGGAGGACAGTACCAGCTCCGAGGAGCCAGCTAGATGATGGACAATTTCCGCAGTCAACAACATCGGTCAGAACAACAACATACTCTTTGCAAACAGTAGCGCCACGAACAATAGCAACAGCAACAGCAGCATCAATAACAATCACAGCAATGGTATCGGCATCACGTCTACTGCTATTGCAGCAGTACATGCTTCCAGTTTCACCCGGATCCGGTCTACCACGCGATCGACAATGGCCAAGGCGACTGCGGTGCGAGTGTCCACGGGAAAAAAGTTTAGTCAGCTGCTCATCATTACGCCGGCGGTCGTAATTGATACCAGTAACGACGATGGCTATATTGGTCCATTCAATTCCCACGATAGTGGCTGTGGTAGCAGTGGAAGTGACGCTAGTTTGGAGAGCAACCCAGGCAACGAACAGGTGAATGTTAATAGTATTAGTAGTGACGGAAATAATAACGATAAGTCGAATCGATTGAAACTGTTGCCTAAAGTTCGGCAGCAGACAGGGAGTAAAGTGGCGTCATCATCGACGACGGGATGTGGGAATAGCCAGGGTCCTTCTTGGCGCTGGTGTTCGATCATTTGCTCTGCAGTTCGGTGTTTCAGGGCTGCCTCTCATACCCAGCAGCATTTTGGTCCAATTCGTTATAGTTCTAGTGGCGGGGGTGCATCAACTAGCTGCGAGAATTCAATTAGGAATCCGCTCACCGGCGGCAGCACTGGTGGAACGGAGCGTCGTAGCACAAGATTCAACAGTAACCACATCTATGAATATACTATCAAGAGCTATCGGTCCAGATCGACTGAACATGACCGTGTTAATAACAATAACAGTAGTATCAATGATCACGTAAATCGCTCAGAAAGCATGGCGGGCGATAGAGCCAACATCATGTACAAGTTGTGACAGAATTCTGGCGTATCGAAGATTTATTTTATTTTTTTCATACTCTGGTTGTCGATTGAACGAATCACCATACTGCCATCTTCTATGCCCTGTTTTTTTAATTGTTTCACCTTTGCATTGGCAACATGTTCAGTGGCGTATAAATATTGCATCGTAAAACAATTATGGATCATTTCTTTAGACACAGTCCTTGCGTGCCATCCTAACTGCACAACAGTCGATTTACGGCGACAGCTTTTGTACTATCAAAACAATTATCACTGTTTGATTTCTTACGCTACTTGTGTTCGCAAAATTACGCATAAATACATATAACTGCATACATCTATCTCCGATATATACATATATTGAATCAAGTAATTAACCCACTGAGTTAAATGCTTTGAAAGACATTATTAATACCACAGATAGCGAATCAACAATAAAGCGAAAAAATCCAAACTCTAACAAATAACGAAGAATGCTGATTCGACCAACATTTTGTCACTGAATATTTTACTATACTTTCAAGTACCAAGGTTATAACTTCCTGGATTTCAAACCGCAAGCAAAACTGTTAAAATTCTGTGTTTATTTCATAAGTGATTCATATTGGCCAAGAGACGGTGTTTGGTTTACATAAAAAATCATGGAACCTACTCTGAGCGACGGTGTATGGTAGAATTTTAAAAAAATGGAACCTATTCCGAAAAATTCTTAGCGCATTACATTTTCCCGCCACTGTTATCGAAAAAGCCCAACAAACCAGCAAACAGCACTGACCGTGCAATATTGACATGCGCAAAGTGAGAGTACTTATATCTTATAAGGTCATGATTAGCTATTTTGTTTCTTTCCTGTTGCAATTATACATTCGTGAGTTTTGTGTTTGTCAACATACTAAGCAAACTTTACGGTAATTACACGAACCACATTAACTGTTGGAAAGACAACTGAGCAAGTATGTATTCTCTATACTCTAAATTAGTAAGTATATTATACAATTATTCGTCAACACATGCGAACGCGAATTCGACCGACAAACGACGGTATGGTACGAAATGCCAATGACGGTTATTTTTTTTTTTCTTAGGGTAATAAATTATGATGGAGATGCATTACACGTGACGATCGACGCGATTTTCATTTGTGATGACAGCCTTCGCTAAATCGTTCAAACATGCTAATGCGCCCTCTGAATAAGTGAAGCAGGAGTTCAACTTTAAACGCACATCATTATTCAACAGTTGGTCGGATTAGCTTGCGGTCTTCGATAAACTTGTCGTTTCTTTTTCCTAATTCCGTGTTCTCTTGCTTAAGCGACTTCTAATTGTGTTTGTGAACGATTATAGTTTTCCCATTTTTTTTAAATCATGTATTGGTTTATTGATAAAATATCTACAGTTCATTATCTAATCTAAATTGCAATGAATTTGTGTTTATTGCATTTTTACTTTCATTGATGAATTGTATGTATATCACAAACAGTTTTAGAATCGATGGATTTGTAGTCCGAGGAACTCCGTTCAAGGTTGGTTGCACTGAGTCCATGAAATTTTTTCTTCGCCACCCATTCAGCAATGTCGTAAGCTTCTGTTGCAGTAGTGTCCATGCTTGCGTTACCCGAGGACACTCGCTGAATTTGTGTTTCAGTATTCATCAGACGCCGGTGTACCGTTTTCCCATTCACCATCAAGTATAGATCGGTTCGCTCTTGAGATGACAAATTTCGCGCTTTATGGATGTTCATCCATATTCGAGGCCAATCCATTTGATGGTTCTCTCGCTCGATTTTGGGCACTTCCGTGTTGTCCACGTAAAATTGGTGGATGATATTAGCGGTAGGGTTTTGCTGGATTTGGGGAGGGATTTGGGATATGTTCTGTTGTATTAGTTTCAAACAGGAGCAGTCTGCGGGAGGGTTTACCGGAATGGGGTTATTTTGACGGATAAACGACTTATAAAACGGCATAGAGGCGATCTCTGTTAAATGTCTGTTTATCAGCAGTGATTTGCAAATTTTTATGCTTAGGGATTTGTAGCTTGGAGACCTTGGATTCTGTTGGTCCCTAGAATCTAATAGCAACACGGCGCGCGCTTCAGGTGGTGGATAGAAGCGAAGGGATACTGGCAGATTGAATTATTTTTGCTATCAATTCAACTAGTTCCAGACAGATGCAGTATCCTATGGTTGGTGGTTCATTAGATATAATCTAAATTAAATATCATTCAATTTGCACAATGCATTAAAACTTAAGGCAATTAGCCAAAGTACTCGAATCATACCAATTTAAACCCAAATCTAAAGTAAACATCATTCGATTGCACAATATATTGAATTTAAAATTTAAGTGAACTATCCAAAGTATTGGGACCATATCAAGTCAAATGTTCAATATGTGCCTAGTAATTTTAAAGAACCATCATTCACGCGAACCAAACCGTCAAATAAAGTGGCTATGTTCCCAAATATAAGCAACTTAGAATACGTCCCTCCCGTTCTTTTCTTCTACTTCATTTGTCTGTTTTTGTTTTACTTCTATTAGTTTGCTTTTCCACTACTCATGTAAACCAAAAAATCAGTCAATTTAAACGCTTCTACTTAATGTCTTCATTTTTATCTTTTAATTCGGCATATTCCTTTTCCTTTTATCACTATATCTTAACTTAGATTCATTATAACACCAACAAAATCAATTGCATATGCTCTCATATACACTCATAATATCTCATTCAAAACGTACAAACACCGCTAGCCTTCGCGATAACACAAACCGAGTCACAAACGCGAACATGCAATTGTAATCATCCACACATACTCGCGATCTCGCCAACAACCCACCGCTCGTGAGTCGGTCACGTTAGGATGTCCCTGCCCTCGTTCTTAACAGCCTAGATTCATGTCTTCAGTTGGACCAATAAAAAAATGAGGCTCATATTCATTAGACAACACTTTCCATGGAAACGTGACCGGGAACTCTAGTGTTATGGGGGAATTATCTTCTAGTACCTGAACCGTCTGGTCTAGTCTACACATACACGGCCAATATATGTAGGGATCCTGAAAAATTGCAGACGTTCGCCCACAATTTTTCTTGTCATTATTAACATGTGTTCTATTTCACCGCTGCTGCCCGTCGATCTTCATCATCCGCCGTTGGTGATTAGCCTACCATCTTTGGTACCAGACATGCGTGAATCAACCTATGATAATACTGATTGCGAGTTGTTGCCGTTGGACTATAACAAAATCGATTTCGATGCACTTTTGAATACTCTGTCAGTAATCGATTGGGCAGTTCTTTTGGATGGACAGAATTCTGATGATATGGCTGAAACGTTTTGTGCTATGTTAAACAATTGGATGGATGCGAACGTACCGGTCCGTCGCCCCGCTGTTTTACCCGTATGGAGCACGTCTCTTCTGAGAAAATTAAAACGGAAACGTAACGCTTCCCAGCGTAGGTTACGACATCACCGCTCACTTGAAAACAAACGTAACTTTCATTTTGCATGTAATGAGTATCGTCAGCTGAATTCCTCGCTGTATAAATCGTACGTTTTGCGGGTGCAATCTGGGTTGAAACGAAATCCTAAATAATTTTGGAACTATGTGAACTCGAAGAGAAAGCTTTCCTCAATTCCATCTAATGTTTTTCTCCCCAATGTGGACTCATCAATAAGCGATGAGCAATGCGAATTGTTTGCTACTCATTTTTCGTCGATATTTGCTGCGCAATCGGTTACGTCATCAGAACTGGATTTAGCACTATTAAATGTTCCAGGTAACCTCTTAGATTTTGATAGCTTTGAGGTTACACCTGCAATGGTTACAAAAGCCGCAAAGAAATTAAAAAGTACATTCTCGCCTGGCCCTGACGGCATTCCTTCTGTGGTGCTATGCCGTAACATTGGTGCCCTTGCAGAACCGTTATGCAGAATATTCAACCAATCGTTCGATGATTCGAAATTTCCTGCAATTTGGAAGCAGTCGTTCATGGTTCCTGTCCATAAAAAAGGAGACAGGCGTAATGTCACGAATTATAGAGGGATTACCAGTTTATCTGCGGCATCAAAAATCTTCGAGATTATTGTGAGTGGCATTATTCTCGAGAGTGCCAAAAGCTACATTTCTAGCGACCAACATGGATTCATGCCTGGACGATCCGTCACAACGAATCTTCTCGATTTCACTACTACCTGTTTTGAACAGCTAGAGCGGGACACAAGTGGACGTTATTTACACCGATCTAAAAGCAGCGTTTGATTCGATTAATCTTGATATTCTTTTAGCTAAGTTATCCAAGCTAAGTGCATCGGAGCGCTTTGTTCAATGGCTGAAATCTTATCTGACTGGTAGGTCTCTTCGTGTCAAGCTCGAATCGAGAACTTCGTCGTGTTTCACCAACCCATCTGGAGTACCACAGGGCAGTAATCTCGGCCCACTACTGTTCGTGCTATACTTCAATGATGTAATGCTGTTACTTGCACCAGGGTGTAGACTTGCATATGCAGACGATCTAAAGCTGTATTTTACTGTGCGTAACATCGACGATTGCGTTCGCCTCCAATCAATATTGAATCTGTTCGTTGATTGGTGTGAACGAAATAAGCTGACCGTAAGCGTTCCAAAGTGTATGGTTATGTCCTACTACCGTCTCAGGCAACCACTAAATTTCGACTACACTATCAATGGCGAGGTTCTGCAAAGAACTGATCGATTCAGTGATCTGGGAGTTTTGCTCGATCATAAACTTACTTTTAGCCTACACCGTACAGCTGTCATCGCAAAAGCAAACAGGCAATTGGGGTTCATCTCGAAAATAGCGAAGGACTTCACTGACCCGTACTGCCTGAAAGCTCTCTACTGCTCGCTCGTCCGGCCAATTTTAGAAAGTGCCTCAGTAGTTTGGATTCCTTTTCAGTTGAATTCGATCTTAAGGATTGAAAGTGTGCAGCGTAAATTTATTAGATTGGCCCTGCGAAATCTAACGTGGCGCGATCCTTATAATCTTCCACCATATTCTGATCGCTGTAAATTGCTGAACATGGACACTCTAGAACGTCGGCGGAGAATTCAACAAGCGGGATTTGTTGCCAAGCTGCTGAATGGCGAAGTCGACTGCTCGAAACTTCTATCATTGCTAAACATTCGAGTGCCACCAAGACCTTTACGTAATGGTTCTCTTCTCGAGCCTCGGTTTCACCGGACAACCTTTGGTTATCACGAACCGATAACGGCAATGATTCGCACCTTTACGAGTGTTGAGGAGATGCAAGAATTTGGTGAGTCGTCCTCCCGCTTCATCGGACGGATTCGGAATAGTTGCAGGATATAGGTTTAAGTTTTATTTCATGTAGACAATAGTCAGATGAAAGAATAAAGATAATAATAATAATAATATGTGTGGCACATGTGGAATATGACACAAGCATTAAAGCGACCAGGCCAACTGTGCAGCGTACAAAATGAAGATGATTCAAAATTATACGGCAATCAAACTATTCAATTAATGAAGAATTTAATCAACGAATTATTTTGAACCTTAAATAAGGAAGAAACGTGGACAACCGTACACAACCGTTTCAATTTGATGGGGGTTTGATAAATCGTTGGGAGTGACTTTGCTAAGAGGGGTAATGTCACTCCTTTGGTTCCTGGGATGGGACAGCGATATTTAGCCCTGTTCTGACTAATGAGCCAAGGTTATAGCGCCTTTACTCGCTCTTTACCAACCTTATAGGCGCGATGAGGGTTAAATAATCAAAATAAAATAATAATTAAAACATGTTATAAAAAAGATCTCACTAAATTGTCTGCTTCGTAGAATCCTTGATCCAATAATGAACGTCGTCTCTGGCTGGTCGTTAATGATGCTGTATGGCACTATGGTTCTCCTTTTGTTGCAGACAACGGAGTTGGTGTTCATTTAATTGCTAGACACAGTACTAGAGATGGGCGAAACAGTTCACTTCGCAGAACCATTCCCGACTGAACAGTTCTGTAAAAAGAACTAGTTCAGATGAACCGTTCTTCCGTTCAGCTGATATTTTACTTGTATCTAGCGAATGTCTCTCAAAACATTCGATTCTTGGAGAGGAACCAAACAGATGGTGCCCAAACTATTATACCCCTGTATGCTTAACAAGTTCATCAAGGGTAGCGATTTCTTCATGATGTATAACTAGAGAAATAGAGAATGTGATGAGTCGTTCTTCGCCGGTTCCATTCTCGGAGAGCACAGAGAGCGGTTTGTGGGACGGCAAGTCGGTTCATTTTCATTCGTTCACCTAAAAATCGGTCCGAGAAATTCGCCAAACGGCTTTGGGTCAGGTTCAGTTCATTCGCTTTGAAGAGAATTGTGAACTACCGTTCTTTTAAAAAGAACTTCCGTTCGCTCATTCTCTTCGAAGAACCAGTTCACTTGAACCGTTCGCGAACGAATGGCCCATCTCTACACAGTACCATTCATCATTCGTTCATTGGCGACAATCATTTTCAGCTAGGGTTGCCACCTCTGACGAGGCTTTGACCCGGAGATTTTCACTGACCTGGGGGGTAGTGGATTTTGAGTGGCATTAGACGGAAATTGTAATCAAAGCGATTGTTCGGCATTTTAGAGTACTTTACTCGCTTTTTATTACTACGTTACAGTAAAGCTGTAAATTGCCAAGAATACAAAAGCACCAGCTACTCTCACTGTGGAGGATAAGTCGAACGAGCATTGCTTTTCTCCAAACTAACAGGAAAAGGAGAGCAAAGGAGGCAGGGCTGCGGCATCACAAGCGAAGCCCTATGTGGTATCGGTTATTCACCTCCCTCCCAACTCACCTCCCTATCCAACAGTTAGAATCTCTGCAGGAGTAACAATAGCAATATGGTAAAATTGCAGCAAAATACCTTTTTACACCATTTCCGCCATCTAGAAACGAAGGGTTAGCCAGGAAAAATAAATCTGAAGCAGAGTAATAGTTAACTTAGACTTTTTAAATGTTTTGTTAAGAAGCAATTAATTCCAAAAAAATGAAATTATGGTTCTTCCAACCAAACCCGGAGAAATTGATGAAAACCCCGGAGGCCCAGAGATCGCTCCTGAAAACCGGAGTCTCCGGGTCAAACTCGGAGGGGTGGCAACCCTATTTCAGCGGCATGCAGGGATCCTAACTCTTGATATCTTGATTCTTGGGGAGGAACGCATCTGACACCCAAAACCTTCCGCAACTAGTCCGACTCATCCAGAAAACTGATATTCCTGAACAAACCGTCCCAGGATGGCTACAGGTAACTGCTCAAAGGGGTTACTGTCACCAGCGCCGGCTTTCGTCAACCATAACTGCAAACCCAGTTCAAACAATGATTTGGCAATTCTCGGCCTTCGCACAATGAATAAATACTTTTCAAAACTGCAAGAACTGATTTTTATAAATGAAAAATACGTGACAGGTTGTGAAAACGCGTCCATCTTTCGCCCTATCTTCTAGTACCTGAACCGTACACTAAAAACTAAGCAACAAACTCACGGTTCGCGCGATCATTCAAGAACACACGCGAATATGCATATGGCCACACAGTTACAAAATCGAACTTATACACGCGAAATCACATACATTCTGGCATACGCGACAAACACGTGAACATACAAGCGCTTGAGCTTTTCGCGATCTTCCACGCACATCTACGGTTGCGGTCTCACAAACTTGATAAAACCACGGGATAAAATGAACTTTTTAACACTTATAAATTGGCATCACATAATCACAAAATACATGCATTAGCTATCAAACCTTATGGAGAAACATATTGTATTTATTTCTGAACAACCAACAGTAGTACTGTTCAATGCACCTTTTCATCACATTCTGCAGCGCAATTATTTGTCAAGTATACATCAATCCATTAACCCTACCCCAACCCACACCCTGTTCCTTGCCCATGGCGTTTTTGTGGTCCGCATAGACTATTCTGCCATTACCCCTCCTATCATCGGCCTTGGACTGACTTGCGCTCTCATTGCCCCACCAAACGCTGCAAAATGAAAATGAAATGTCTGTTTATCAGCAGTGATTTGCATTTCAACGCTGGTAAGTGCAGTTTTAATCCGCCTTGTGCAAAATTTCGTGCTAGCTGTTGGATATGTACACGGGCTGGGATGCCATGCCAGAGAAAGTTTCGCATCGTTGTAGTAAGTTTTGCCATATGCATGTTAGACGGCGGGAGGATAGAGGCAAGGTACCAGATCTTTGCCGTCGCAAAAGTATTCAATAGCGTCACTTTTTGTACAAGGGTTAGCGATCGCATCGAGTGTAGCCATATCAACCGACTAAATTTTCCCAGTATCTCATCCCAATTCTGCTTGCACATTAAGCGAATAGAATTGCTAAAGATTATATCCAAAAATTTTACAGTGTTTTACGTGATCATTGCCGCATTCTTGCTCGATCTTCGTTAGGAGTGGTTGTGAGTAGATGCTAAACAGACAGTTTGAACTCGGACTCCCTTGCGGTGCCGATCGTTGTATGGGAAAGGCGGCGGAAAGATGCCCGTTATTGAGTAAGCCAGACGACGACATCTCGGCGAGTCGAGAGAGTAAAAAGACTAACCTGCGGTTGAATCCGACCGAGCACATGTTGCCGAACAGGAATCTTCGGTCGACACGATCGAAAGCATGGTCCAGATCGAATGATATCAGCTTGACTCTCTGTTTACGGTGGATTAGTTGAGCAATTATATCTTTTAGCGACAAGGTAGCCTGGAATATGTTGCGTTCGTTGTTAGAGCATGTTTGCACGTCGCTCAGGATTCGGCGGATTCGCATAACATTCTCTATTCTTGCTTTGATGATTCGTGAGAGGAGCTTGAAGTCATAGTTTAGAAGCGATATTGGTCTGTAGGAGCGAGCAGTGTCATCTGTCCCCTTCTTTTTCACGAGAACGACCACACTCTCAACGAACTCATACGATGCCGAGTTCGTTGAGAGTGTGGCCTGTCGCAATTGTGAATATAGTTGTTGGTATTTGCAATGGAAATCGTAGGCCAAACTTGATTTCCATCGGAAGAATGATTTTATTTTGGGTTTGGCGCACGATAGCCACCAGCTTATCCATGACGGGAAGTTGCGTCGTTGGCGAGTCGTGGGAGAGACCAGAACCCCCTGCCGGGTTCTCTTCCAAGGTAGGGAAGGCATATTCGAACAGTGACGGCATTGTGGTTCGTGAAGGGGCACACGTGTGTATTCGCATTTCGTAGTTGATCGCAGAGGCCTGGGCTCACGTAGATGCGACCCAGTCTGGATATCGAGTTGTGTGTTATGTATGTGTGGCCGGGTGTCTGAGGGTTCAGTTTAGCCCACACGTCACGAAGTTGCATTTGTTGGGTGATCACTTGAAGAGACGGACTCGAGTTACTCCCTGTTGCATCGCACTGTCGTAGCACGCAGTTAAAATCACCTACCAAAATAACTGTGGCGGAGGTAGTATGGCAGCGTATTTTTGTAAAACCTCTCCCGCTCGGCTCTCATAGCGGTGCCGGATGGGGCAGGAATCAGAATATATTGGCTCAAATGGCACGTTCCCCGTACATAGTCGGGGATTTGTACCTTGCCGTGTGTTTTCATCATTTCCTGAGCGGAAGGAAAGGACAAGGAGGTGTGGGGAAGTAGAATTGGAAGGGTGGGAAAAATAACAGCACAAAACAAAAATAAACAACAGGTAAGTTAAACTCACAAGTAGTTCAACTTGCCTGCATATAAGCCTAAAGCTCTTTACCACATTGGATAGGAAACTTTAGTATGTCTTTGAGTTTCAGTCGTCCAAACATGGTTTCGTCTATATAAGGACGGCTGAAGACTCGAAATCGCAATTGCGCTACCGCTGGACAGTTGCATATCAGATGATATGAGGTTCCGTAGTCGGATTCACAAAGATCACATGAAAAATACTCAGCGCGCTGAATAGTTGCCATGTGATAATTGAGTTTGCAGTGGCCGGTTAAAGCCCTGGTCAGCATGCCGCAGTGGAGCTTCGAAAAATGTAAGAGATTTTTCGAAACCACTGGGCATGGTTGTTCTAGAAACGCCTTTGTTTGGCGACACGTTTGTAGATTTCTTCAATAATTGCGGTGCTCGGACGAAGCCCAGGACCGTATTTTTCTCTTATCCAACTTGTCGAAATTGGCAGCGCGGGCTCAGGACCAACGAAGCCAATCGCTGAACCTGCCCTGGCCAATTCGTCAGCCCCTTCATTTCCAGTAATACCGCAATGTCCGGGCACCCAGACAAGATAGATAGTGTTGACAATGCTTAGTTTTTCGATTTGGGTTCGGCACGTGATCACTAGCTTGGTCCGGGATTTGTCTGAGCTAAGTGCCTTGATTGCAGCCTGACTATCGGAGCAGAAGTTTATAACTCTGCCGGACAAACTCAGTTGAAGGGCCGATTGCACCCCGCACATAATCGCAAAGATTTCTGCTTGGAATACAGTACAGTATCTACCTAGTGAGTGAGATTGTTCCAATCTCATTTCACGACAGTAGACACCAGCACCAGCACGTCCCTCCATCAGAGAACCGTCAGTGTAACAAACCACTTGCGTTTGTTGTTGTCTTTCCATAAAGCCAGACAACCACTCCTCTCGAGAGGGAATCTTAACATGGAATGTCCTGTAAGGAAAACTACAAGTGAGTGTAATATCGCTGGAAGCAAGAATATCTTCACCCCATGTAACCATTTGTGACCACAATCGTGTATGATATGTGCGGCTGTCATTTCGCCGTCGATGGTGACAAATGATGAAATATTTGCTTTTACCATCATCTTTACCACTCGAACACCAGTCCCCACATGCCACCGAAAGCGTACTTCTCGTCCCACATGATCTCATGGATTGAGAGTACGTCCCCGTACTCTTGGAGAAAGCCGATAATATCTTTGTTCGTTACGTCT
Source organism: Topomyia yanbarensis (assembly GCF_030247195.1). Lineage (NCBI taxonomy): Eukaryota > Metazoa > Arthropoda > Insecta > Diptera > Culicidae > Topomyia > Topomyia yanbarensis. The sequence goes on along the minus strand of NC_080671.1, from coordinate 388,020,908 downwards.
TCAGAGAGATTGTAAAGTTTAACTTTCACAGTTCCGTCCTCCAGCGTGATCCGAAGTTTGTAGGTCTTACCGATAGCTCTGCTTGTGTACATTGTCATGGTTTTCGACGATTGCTTGTGCCACAGCGAGTTCGTTGACTTTCACAAACGCACAAGCAAGGCTTCGGCTTGGTTGATTTCGCCCCACTCGAGAACGCTATTAACGAAATAGTGAAGCTCTTCATAGGACGGCTTCCGTGGTAGATGCGCATAATCGATGCGAAACGTGTTTTCGCGACGTCTCATTTTGACACTGATCGCGATTAATTCACTCGAAAAACGGGCCGGCGATGCCCCATTGCCGGTGAGTGAATACAAGTTCAAAAATAATAGCTCGTGCACGGATTCCGATGACCAGCGATACTAAACACGTCTGCTCGACTCGGAGGTTGAGTGCTAATTGACCATTCATTTTGGCGTACAAGATTTTATATAAACTTGAGACAGTCAAACCGCTAACACGTTGGGCCATGTGATCATTCAATGGAAAGAATTTTTTTTTACCTTTTTAACGACATTCAAATAGCTGGAGATACCCTGTAACCCTACTATGAAAGAACTAACTACGTAGTTCGATAGGAGTGTATGCTGTGCACATAAAATAACTTCTTCCGGAAGTAATGCCGTAAGGTAATGCTAGGGAGGAATCAGGTTCCGTGCAAGAGTAGTTGTATTAGAGGGTCGGGTGACTACCCAAACCAGTTCCTTGAGTTGTTGGTTTTTGTACATTTTTTGCAGCTCAGGTTGTTTTTGAACATTTTTTCTACTCTCTAAAAAATATACATTAGACCGGCAACAGTTTTGACTTTTTTTCGGAACACGTGTCCGACGCGGTATCCGGGTACCTTTTTGGGTTTCAATTAATGAACTTCCTATGTTTTGTCCATAGCTGGAAATTGAAACTTTGTGACATCTTAGAACTTCACTAAGTCAAGCTTTTGGGTTAATAATATTGTTGATATAGTAAGGGGTGGAGTTAGGAGGGGCTCCTGATTTTTTTTACTACGTAACATGCCGACGTAGGTACCCGGGTACCCACAAAACTGAAATGCTAATAACTAAGGTAATTTCCAACCGATTTCGATGCATTTGGCTGGTTTAGATTCAGGAACTCATCCGCTTTTAGACTTGGTAAAAATTAATCGGGTTACTTCATTCGGTTCCCGAGAATCCGGATTTCCGGAAGCAGGTTCCAGTATTGGGACACTATTTGTGAACTTCAATGGAATACTAGCAATATGGGTATCAAAATTCTTGGAATTGCATCAGTAGGCTGTATCTCGTAATTTTGGAACCATTTGGCGATTTGACCCCGGAACGGACATTCCGGAGCAGGTTCCCGTGGAGCCGTGAGTGGCCATTCCATTCCAATTCTATTTTTTTAAATTGTTTTTTTATTGGACACATAACCATATAAGTTAGAACAAACTTTCCCGAAAAACCTGTGTAAACATTTGAATGAAAATACGTTGAAAATCACCATCGCTTACAGGTTCGCATGCGTGAATCACCATTGTATCCAAGTTTGCACACAAGTCCCGTATAGCGATTGCTGGCCGACCGAAGCGCCGACCAGTGGCAAGTTGCTACTCGCTGTTGTCATTTCAAAGCGACAGTTTTATTTCTTACACAATTTGAAAACTTTACTTGTATGTCAGTTCTCAGTGACATAACCGTTAATCAAACGGTAATTGGCTTCACATACCATTTGTCAAATATGAGCTTTTTCCGAAAACTAATTCACTCACACGAGTTTTCAAGTTTGTATGTGAAAATATATGAAAAATAGGCACGAGAAACAAATTCAGTAACCAAATTTCCGTTACCCTGACGACGAGATGGTTGTTGATTGAAAAGAATGACAATCTTCAACCTCCAGATACAGTCCATTGCCTTGGTGCCGCCGAGTGCGCCAGCATGTACTATACGATGCCTCAGAACTGTGGTACGGTCGAACCATACGCTCTAAGCTTCCGTGTATTGAAGACACTGAAACTACTCCACCTATACTTCGGATTACCGGGATCGTGATGGCATTCAAAAACAAAGGGGAAAGAACGTGAGGAAACCAGGCGACACGTAACGGAATCAAATATCCAGACGGGTGACACTGTTTTAATCCAATATTTGACACCATCCAACAAAATGTAAACCTTTGACCAAAACAGATATACGGTTGTTAGAAGAACAGGTCCAAAGGTAACGGTTGAAGATTCAGGATCAATGAAACAATACGAGAGGAATGTTACACATGTAAAGAAAATTCGCAGTCGGCAACAAGCTCTTAAACTCAACACAACTTCAAGAACATTAGATAAACAAATAGAATTGCCTTCCATAAACGTAGGCCTAGATGTTGAAGAAAATTTTCCTGGATTTGACAATGAGGAGATTCAAGACAATAAAGTCCCATAGTCAACAGACGTGTACAAAATGAGCTACATGATTCGGAGCACCATGAAAATGTTTTATTCAGGATCTTACAGTTTGTGGTCATTGGAGTATTTTGGTGAGTAAATGAATTGATCATTGGGTTTTACGAGAATGATACAGTTTATGATTTACTGATGTGGCAGGGAAAGCACGGAAAAGTAAAACGCAGGATTTTCAGGATTTTTAATGTTGTTACAAATTTGACATTTTACGTGTTCGTTCTAAAATGCTATGCAGATAGATGAATACCTGCAGTTGGCCCTCATCGTGAGCTAAAACCGTAAACAAATTGAGTGTCGTCATATGCGTCTTGAACATTGGACAATGTTGTAGCAGTAGTTTGACAGATTTCAACTTTCAGTTAGCGCTCAACTTCTGAGTCGAATAGACGCGCTTTTGCTATCGTCGGACTACGGAAGTCGTGCACAGGCTATTGATTAACGTTCAGCCTCAACGAAAGGCATTTTGGGCATCGCCAGCCCTTCGTTACTATTGTATCTCGCGTCGTCGCGTTTAATGTGAAAATGAGACGTCGCGAAAACACGTTCCGCATAGATTATGCGCATCTTCCACGTAAACCATCATATGAAGAGCTACACAGCTTCGTCAGCTCAACTCTCGAACTGCAGAAGGAACAGGTCGTACGAATACAACCAAGCAGAAGCCTCGGGTGCGCTTTCATCAAGGTTACTGAACTATCGATCGCACAAAACATCGTTGAAAAGCACGACAACAAGCACGAGACAGAGATAGACGGCAAGATCTATAAACTGCGCATCACTATGGAGGATGGCGCGGTGGAAGTCAAATTATTCGATCTCTCCGAGGACGTACCAGACGAGAAAATCCTCGAGTTTTTGCAGACATACGGTGACGTTCTCTCTCTCAACGAGATAATGTGGGACGAACGATACGCGTTCGGCGGTATTCCTACTGGTGTTAGGGTAGCGAAAATGATGGTGAAGAAGAATATCCCGTCTTTTGTCACCATAGACGGAGAATCTACGGCCCTATCGTATCACGGACAGCAACAAACCTGCACTGCAACGAGTTTGTACATAATGGAATCTCGTGCATACAGAACAAAAAGCTCCTGGTCCAAAAGTACACTGCTGATCAAGCTAACGCGTCATACGCGAATGTTGCTAAACAACCACCCAGACCGAGTCCGAACACGCCGATGGTCAAAAAGGTCCTTAACAAACCATCGACTTCCAAGCCATTACAACCACAAACGACAGTGAGTATTTCGCCAGCTCTCACACACGTGTCAAAACCAGCTCAACCACCACGACGGTCAGACACCGATTGTTTTACAGATAGTAGGTTCAAGGTTCCGAACCTACAGCCACTACCGATCAGCAGTAATGACACACAGCGCAAGTATGTGTTAAACGACGGCAATGAAACCGACCATTCTACAACCTCTACAAGTAGCAGACGATCGCTTCGCCGGCCGCCAGGAAAAAAACATCGACACGACGAAGACGATGACACGCTTGGGGAAATGAATGATGCCTTGTAATGGATCACGCCAGCTATAACCTCGCAACCATCAACATTAATACAATTACGAACACAACCAAGCTCAACGCTCTACGCACATTCGTTCGAACGCTAGAACTTGACATCATCTTCCTACAGGAGGTAGAAAACGACCAGCTTACTATACCCGGATTCAACGTGATCTGCAATGTAGACCATACAAAGAGAGGTACCGCGATAGCTCTACGAGATCACATACGATTTTCGCACGTCGAAAAAAGCCTGGACAGTCGACTAACAGCTATACGAATTCAAAATACAACGCTCTGTAATGTGTATGCCCCGTCAGGTACAGCGATGAGAGCCGAACGAGAGCGGTTCTTTAACAACACACTAGCCTACTATCTTCGACACCCGACCGATCACGTTGTTCTAGCCGGCGATTTCAATTGTGTGGTAAGAGCGTGCGACGCGACAGGCAACAATATCAGCCCCGCTCTACGAACGTCTGTACAACAAATGCAACTTCACGACGTGTGGGTAAAACTTTGTCCACAAACAGACGGATACACTTACATCACGCACAACTCGATGTCGAGGCTAGATCGGTTCTACGTTAGCTCGGGCCTATGCGAGCATCTGAGAAACGCGACAACACACGTCTGCTCATTTACGAACCACAAAGCTGTAACCACCCGTCTCTGTCTCCCCTACCTCGGCCGAGAGCCTGGCCGCGGCTTTTGGTCCCTACGGCCACATCTTCTCGTTGCGGAGAACGTTGATGAATTCCAGATACGATGGCAGTATTGGACTCGCCAACGTCAACATTTTTCATCGTGGATGGGTTGGTGGACGTCGTACGCTAAGCCTAAAATCAAGTCATTTTTCCGGTGGAAATCAAAATTAATCTACGACGATTTTCACCGTGAGCACCAGCGACTGTATTCACAACTACGGCTAGCGTACGACAGATTCTACAATGACCCAACAATGCTACCGATCATCAACCGACTAAAAGCTGAAATGTTAACACACCAGCGAGAGTTCACGCATTTGTTTGTACACATTAACGAAACGCATGTATCTGGTGAACCACTATCCACGTTCCAGCTTGGAGAGAGAAAAAAGAAAAGAACGACGATCACGACGCTTAGGAACGAGAGAGATGAAGTTATGGAACGAACAGAAGACATCGAGCAACACATGTTTGAATACTACAGAAACCTGTATACCGCCGATGCGCCGCGAGAAGAGGGAGACGAAGAGTTTGTCTGCGACCGAGTAATACCCGATAACGACGAAGCGAATGAAGCCACCATGAGTGACATTACAACTACCGAAATACTCACTGCTATCAAAACGAGTGTACCTAGAAAATCTCCGGGCGCGGATGGGTTGCCGAGAGAATTCTATCTGCGAACCTTCAACGTCATACACCGGGAAATCAATTTAATTTTGAACGAGGCTCTCTCGTCTAATTTCCCCCCAGATTTCGTCAACAGTACTATAGTGTTAGTGAAGAAGAAAAATACCGATGATACTGCTCGCTCTTATAGGCCTATCTCGCTTATCAACTACGACTACAAACTGTTGTCCCGAATTCTCAAAGCACGACTTGAGAGGGTCGTTAGTAACCACCGGATACTGGGAGACACTCAAAAATGCTCTAATCCGGACCACAACATCTTTCAAGCTACTCTCTCTCTCTCAAAGATAGAATCGCCCAGCTGATTGCACGAAAACAAAAAGCAAAACTTATATCGTTCGATCTGGACCACGCGTTCGATCGGGTGAACCGTGAGTTCCTATATGGCAACATGCGTGCACTCGGCATCAACGATAGACTAGTAACACTACTTTCCAGACTCGCTGAGATGACATCGTGTCGACTGATAGTCAACGGACATCTGTCACCTCCCTTCCCCATACAACGATCGGTTGCACAGGGCAATCCTTTATCGTCGCTCTCTTTCGCACTGTACCTGGTACCATTATTAAAACGGCTTGAACAAGTGTGTGGGAATGATCTGATCGTGGCATACGCCGATGATATCAGCGTAATCGCTACATGCGTGCGAAAGATAGAGCAAATACACGACATCTTCTCCCGTTTCTCTCGCGTCTCAGGAGCGAGATTAAACCTAGCGAAAACGGTAGCAATCGACGTAGGACTCATTGACGGGAACCAGCTGAACGTGCCATGGTTGCAGACAACGGACACTGTAAAAATTTTAGGCATAACGTTCGCCAATTCAGTTCGACTTATGGTTAAATTGAACTGGGATTCTGCCGTGGAAAAATTTTCACGTCTTCTATGGCTACACTCTTTACGCACACTAACCCTCCTGCAAAAAGTAACACTACTAAACACCTACGTTACCTCCAGGATTTGGTACGTTGCTTCAATCTTGCCCCCATTAAATGTTCATACAGCAAAGCTGACTTCGTCAATGGGGACGTTCCTGTGGCGCGGACTACCAGCACGCGTACCCATACTACAACTGGCGAGAGATAGAGAGACCGGCGGCCTATGTCTTCAACTTCCAGCTATGAAGTGCAAATCACTGTTAATAAATCGCCACATCAAAGAGATAAACTCCATCCCATTTTATAAATCCTTCATAAACCAAGATAATCCCAACCCAATTCCAGCAGACTGTCCTAGCATAAAACTAATCCGTCAGAATCTCCCACAACTCCCCCCTCATATACAGCAAAACCCTACGGCGAATCTTATTCATAGATTCTTTATTAATAACACTGAGTTGCCAAGAATCGTGCGGCAGAATACGCTCTCTAACGTTGAATGGCGCCGTATATGGTCAAATATACACAGAACAAGAGGACTTTCTTCACAACAACGAACTGACTTGTTCCTTTTGGTGAACGGCAAAACCGAACACAGACGACTGCTATACACAATTCGACGATCGGATGGAGAGCAATGCGAACACTGCAACACGGCGATTGAAACTATACAGCACAAATTTACTGATTGCCCACGAGTAACGGACGCGTGGACATTGTTGCGGAGGATGGCAACCATTTCGCTTGGCGGCTGGAGAAGTATTGTTTTCTCGGATGTAATTAGACCCAGTTTACATGGAGTATCTAGAACAACAAAATGTAATATACTAAAACTATTTATAAACTATGTGAATTTCATAAACAGATGTAGTATAGTGGATTTGAATGAACTGAAATTTTACCTAGAAAATGATATGTAAATAGTAGTAAATATAATTTAATAAACACTGACTAAAATTTAAAAAAAAAAAAAAAAAAAAAAACGGTTGAAGATTCAGGATCAATGAAACAATACGAGAGGAATGTTACACATGTAAAGAAAATTCGCAGTCGGCAACAAGCTCTTAAACTCAACACAACTTCAAGAACATTAGATAAACAAATAGAATTGCCTTCCATCAACGTAGGCCTAGATGTTGAAGAAAATTTTCCTGGATTTGACAATGAGGAGATTCAAGACAATAAAGTCCCATAGTCAACAGACGTGTACAAAATGAGCTACATGATTCGGAGCACCATGATAATGTTTTATTCAGGATCTTACAGTTTGTGGTCATTGGAGTATTTTGGTGAGTAAATGAATTGATCATTGGGTTTTACGAGAATGATACAGTTTATGATTTACTGATGTGGCAGGGAAAGCACGGAAAAGTAAAACGCAGGATTTTCAGGATTTTTAATGTTGTTACAAATTTGACATTTTACGTGTTCGTTCTAAAATGCTATGCAGATAGATGAATACCTGCAGTTGGCCCTCATCGTGAGCTAAAACCGTAAACAAATTGAGTGTCGTCATATGCGTCTTGAACATTGGACAATGTTGTAGCAGTAGTTTGACAGATTTCAACTTGCCTTCGCAGACGGCTGTCCGAAAACATCCTGTCAACAACGCTTTGTCTTTAATGCGAGGCAATAAGTATCGCAGCACCTCGAAGGAATCTGAATAAATGCTGACAATAAGCGGACAACCGAGCGAAGTTCCTGGCGTAGCACTATCTCCATAGATGTTAACCTTATATTTTTCAACCAGCAGTTTTATCAACCGAACGCTTCCAATTTCACAGGCAATGTGGGAAAATGAGACATTCGGATGTGATTCCGATGGATCGAATGTTGAATATTGAAGTACCATTTCCAGCAGATGTATGTGTCTTAAGTACTCTGGTTTGTAGTCCAACAGGTACCGTACGTTAGCTCCTCGCTCAAGAAGCGCTCGTAATATGCTAAAACTATTACTTTTTTTATGTGCTATATATAGGTAAGCAGCGAGAGCAAGCGGGGTGAATCCATTTGTTTCCTGTTCCAGCAGCATATTTTCATTATCCAGTAAGTAACAAACAGTGTCCAGGTCGCAGACTCTGACGACGTTCACTAAAAGCGCTCTGTGTTGCAATTTATTTGGGCACTGGTCTAGTAGGTATTTGATTGTCTGCTTGTCTGTGCGAAATGAATTCCAACGCTCGGTCGAATAGAGTGCTGAAATAATTGGATCATACGCTACATTGCGCTGATATTCCTCCCAGATGGTTGGAAATTTTCCACAAAGGTATTTGATAAACTTGAATGCGTGTCGTCCGATTACTTTCTCTAACCACTGATAGGGCACGATTCTAGTGGTCAGTTTCTCGACAAAAAATTTCAAAAGCTTTTCGTTCAAATTGTTATACAAAATATATTCGATGATTTGTATCAGTTCGGTATCCTTTAACGATCTTCCGATTTTCAGGTAAAGTCGTTTAGAATGCCTATAGCTGTTGGCAATAGCCGCTGCTTTGATGACAGAAAAATCCACGATTGCGCCATGTTTTAGCAAGAGGCTTACATGTTTGAATTTGCCTACAGAAATATCCGTACACAATGGGTTCAATCCACTTGAGGAAGGTTTGATCGCTCCGGAAATCTCGGAAACTGCTAAGAACTGTTCAATTATGTATGGTTTAACTTGCCCGTATAAAGCGTGGTGCAATGCCGGTGTTGCGCTACCTTGCGATAGAATTTTTTTGTACAATTTCGATGGCAGAATTTTTTTCAGTTTGTTTAATGCCTCGATGTTTCCACTCCGAAAAATGAACTTCCACACATTGGGAATGTTTGGCGTATTCTTAAACATCGTGGTAAAATAAGCAAGAAGATCATTACGATGGTACAAAATAATCAACTGAAGAGTAGAAGAGTCCAGTGGTGGCCTACTGCGGCAGTTAAGCAGTATTTCAACGGTACCAAAATTACCAATGCAAGCGGCATACTGTATTGGATTTACGCCATCTGAATCCTTTTCGTTGACAAGTGATGCTACTTTGGAAATCTTTAAGGCGTCACGCAGTGCAGCTGAATTGTTTTCAGAACAAAATACGTGCAGCAAATTACGTCCCATGCTGTTGACGGAGTGCCATGGTAGTACCTTTGACAATTTTTTCACCAACTTTGGATGTTGAAAATTTGCTTTCGCCATGAAATCAAAACGTTTCCCGTAGCGATTGAACATTTCTTCAAACTTTTCTAATCTTCCTGTACGCATACAAAAGTGTAATGTACTTTCAATCTGTGATTCAAATACCTGTGCATCTTCCACCAAATTTGGATGTTGAAAATTGGCTTTCCCCATGATACCAAAATGGCGATTCCACATTTCTTCAAATTTTTCTGATCTTTCTATACTTTCAATCTGTGATTGTGTGATTTGCTGAGGGTGGTAACCAAGAAACTCACTTTTCACTAGACGCTTCCAGAGATGATAAAAAACTGATCGTTGAATAGGTTTATCCGAGTGAGAACAATGCTCAACGTAGGCGATAGCTTCGTCTGGATAATTGTAAATCAACACGTCCAACAGGTTGTGAGTTACTAGTTCACTTTCTTTCCAGTAGTGTATAAATTGTCCGTAGATATCAAATCGAGGGTCGCAGTTCCGCATTACACAATCCAGTTCTACCGAGAGTGGAACTTTCTGTTCCTTTAGCAGGCGTTTCCGACGTTCATACTTTTTAGCTATCGATCCAAATTGTGGAACGGGATCGTATTTGCTTTCGGTGTTCAGTAGTTGGTTTCGCTGTTCGTACAAAACCTGTACCGTAAGCTTGGTTGTTTCTGCTGGACAAATAATAGCCGAACCAGCTAATGTAGTGTCGTGTGCTAAAATATTGCGAATAGTCTTTCCAGTTGGCGGCGGGCACGGACTATTCAAGTATTCAAAGTTCGTTTGAAATGCTCTAGTGTGTGAAAGTATTTCACATATTTCGAGAAGACCCATATCGATTGCAAGAATTCGTGCTGAATCATGTTGTGTAACGCCACTAGGTTTTGCCATGACTAACTCATAGAGAGATTGGATCATTTGCACGAAAAGTAGCTGAAATTTACGACCATCCTCCAAGCGAAGGCGGTCGAGTGTTGCTGTGTTATACTGTATGGAACGTTCTTTTAGCACTTGCTCAAAAATTTTAAACTTCTTTTCCACGTTGAACACGTTAGCTGCATGATCAAGGCTTAATGGATTGTAAACCTTCCGAGTTAAAGCCTGATGTATGGAATAGAACTGATCCGTCTCCAACTGTACATCAAGAGCATTCAAGAGACCCTCTGTGTATAACTCATCTTGGTACGGTACATATTGATGAATATTGAACTTATTCATGTCATTCTGGCGGTCCTCTTTTCCAGCTAAGTGACGCATCAATTCATGAAGAATTGAATTAACTTCTGGCGAGATTTGCTTGTTAAACAGTACTTGAACTTTTTCGTTCGTTCTTCTCAATATTTCTAAAGATACTGACGGAAAAAATGGTATCTGCAACAATTGCAGTGTTGTTAGTGTTTTTCTTCTGACCGACGCTAGGTTATCCGCAACAGTGCAATAAAATATATCGCTAACCACACTGTTCTGATACTTACACAAGACTGCTCTGTGTTCAAGCTCTTTACTCTCAGCTAAACTCAGATCTTCATGAATAGCTCGTAGTGCTTCTCGGTGATTTGTACAATCTATATGAATGGTTAATTGTGCCAGAAGCTCGTACATTTGTTGGAATGTGGACAAACCTGCAACTTGTCCAATTTGTTTTGGCAATATTGCGCGCACCCATGCATAATACGATCTACACTGCTGAATTGATTTGAACCGTGCTACACGATTAAGACAAGATCGTAATGCTTTCGTGATAGCACACTCATGAAACAGTGTAATGTGTTTCCAGTTTTTTCGTAAATCATTTTGGACAGCTTCGCAGTGCTCCATTAGAACACTATCGAGTTCACCTCTATTGCACCGAATCCGAAAGTTGACATCAGTTAAAGACAGTCCGTGTGTTAAATTATTCCGTTTTTGTTCGTATATTTTTATCACCTGCCGTGTGCTTAACCGGCTCATATTATTATGCAAGGTTCTTTCAAGATTTGGCGTGTCTTGGGTACTTTTACTATATTCTCCAACAAACTGTGTAACCCTCCTGAGAGCAGCATATCCAAAAAAGCGAACATTCTCACGCGTTAAAGCGATATCTTTAACAATTTCAATACCACAAAGCATTTTTATTATTGAATGTAAATTCTTCATTCCATTATGTAGCCGCTCTAACAAATTCATTCCGTAACGTGTTTTGGAAGAAACTTTTTCGCTAAATGGTTTCGATCGACCGCTGTCCTGCCTTTTTCGTACAGTTTCAAGTGCCCAATGTAGAGTTTTCCTGCTTAGCTTCACGTTAGGGTGCAGTTTATTCCACTGCAATCGGATTTGTTGTGGGCTCTCCACCATGTCAATCAACATTTGCAGGTAAACATACTGCTGCTCGGTTAATCCAGCTCGACTTTTCCTTTTCTTTACTTGTTTCAATATACTACTGCTCAGTTTGTGGTTGGGAAATTTATTACTCCAACACACGTAAATGTCATTTCTTCCAACATATTGCAACAAATCTCGTTCCAATGCCTCGCCTTCTATCAATCGCCGGTTTTTAAATACCTTAATACCTCTTAGCTCGCATCCGAGTGTCTCCAGTAGCACCAAAAGAAACTCTTTATCTATCCACAGCACACAAACTTCTAAACCGCATCCTCTCATCTGCACTAATTTAAACATTGCCATGCAGTAAATAAATTTTCGTGCCTGTAACCGGTCCCACAGTTTGCGAGGCCCCAAACCACTAAGACCCTGTCTATGCCACAATAGATCAATAACGAACATATTTTCAGACACAATGTCCAAAGTTAACATGAACTCAGCGTCGACATTATAATCTACTTTATCGTATTTTAGTAAAAAATCTATCTCCCTCAGGATTATACCTATCCGTTCTAATATGCTAACTGAGCGCTGACTGTCACCGGGCGGCATCCTATCAACACTACTATAACAAACATTGAGCTGTAACTTCACGCAATACTCCATCATTTCTTGATCCATAGGAACATCTTTAATGTGAATCTCTTCCAACGCGAGCGAAACCAATTTGAATTTGTCTGCCTGTTTGGCGTTTATCATCTCGAAAAATAGATTCAACAATTCCACATTTCTACGCCTCACAAGACGATAAACCATCTGCTGTTGCGTGTGTAAAGATGCCTCCGCACTCAACATAGCCGTAACTAGCTCCTGCTGCTTCAGAGCAAGCGCCTGTTCCACAGGTGTTAGATTGTAACGGTTGCGTACATCACAGTCAATACCGGCCTCGATCAGTGCTTTCACCAGGTCCGGTTTCCGGTCGTAGTTGGACTCGATGATATCCGACCAGCAGGATTCCAACAGCTCCGAATCATCATTGTTTTTGATAAATTCAGCAAGGTGACCCATCTCAAAAGCGGCCAAAATTTCATCCATCTTCGTTTTGTCGTTGTTTAAATGAAAAGTGATCAGCGAATCGTGGATTGAAATGTTTCAATAGTTACTGTGGACCTATAAAATCGAACGATGTTAAAGAAACCGGTGAAAATTTATCGCTAGATATACGATACGATATGTTTATCAACTTGGCATTAGACCAACTCTTATCAACTCAGTATACACACACTTCAATGCAGTAAGATTACGTTCTATACAAATTATTTCACACATGCACTACTTGAGTGTTTTTGTTTTCCTACAGCTCTCATTTGTAGGACTGTCAGTGTCCTCTGAGCAAATTAAAACATTTCAAGAGTGCTGATTCAAAAGGTCCTTAGTGACAAATGTAAACAAACAGTTATTTGCAGAACAACATGTAATTATTACATATCTAACGAATAGCGAAAACCAGAACCCATTATGTCCTCTATTTATCAAAATAACAAGGATTTTACAAAAATTTTCATGATCACATTTTGAAATTTTGTACTTGAGACCTTTTAAATTGTAAGAACATATTCGTGAGATATTTCAACCTTCTTCGATTGTTCATAGGCGCGTTGCAAAAACGACGCAAGATTCATTTCATTCTATCCCAGTCAAAAAGGGCAAGTTGCTAGCTATCGGGGGGCTATTTGCCAACTTGGATGCGCTAATTGCTCTTCAATTTACCAGCAAATTGCTGGCAATTAGGGGGCTATTTCAAATTCAACATTTGGGCGATTTGCCGCCGTCATTTTTTTTGCCGCCCAACCCGCCCTTAAATCGCCCACAGAACGCGCCATTTAATCGCCCTTAATTGCCTAATATGAAAATTAGAAATAATACTTATTTTCGGATTCATTATCTACTCACATCTACTTACCAGTATACTAGGTAATCACCACCAAATTATAGGAAGAATCAATGATGAAATTAGTATTGCACTCCAAAACTTATCACAATCTGACGTTCATTAAGACTTTAGGTCAGAGATCTTGTTCTACTATACTTACACACGATTCCACAATTTTCTACATTCGTTGGCTAAATAAAGTGCACAAGACAAACAAAATACAAGTGAGAACACACCAATTGTTCAAATAACACCTTTAAGCTTAAGCCAAACATGAACAGCCATGTATGAAAAACGCAAAAAACAACCAAGTCCATTTCAGCCGCCAGAAAATATGTTTAAGTATTGAAATCGCCTTTAAATCGCATTCGCAAATTGCATTTGTTTGTAGGGGCAATTAACACAGGCGAGTTGAGTCAAACGTCAAACTTTTTAAATCGCCTGACCATGTTCGTCCGCATTTTTTTGACAGAGGATTGAAACCTTCAGAACATTAAAATTCGACTGTAATTACAATCAAATTCGAATGCTTTAATTTTTTTAATTTAAAAAACAATATCAAAAATCGACTCAAGGTAGGTAAAGGTATGGAACATGCGCGTTTACTTAAAATTACGTTCATTGAATCGTTGACTTAAAGATTACAAGGGTAAAGTAGGTTTTTTTTGAGCATCCAGTTTTTTGCAGTTTTTTTTTAAGAAAGGTTCCAGTTTTTTTTTTTGAAAAAAAAAAGCTTGGCAACGCTGCCTGGATATCTCAATTCGACGTCACCATTTCATAAGGCATTATATACAATATGCTCATGTTGAGAAAATGGCGTCTGAAAAATTACCTCTTACTTTATATTCCCATATATGAACAGGAGCTTGATTTAAGGACCAAACAACTCAATGTCGTGTTAAATTAACCACTTTTTCCGAATAATATACCAGATTTTATTAAAACAATTGTGTTTTGAACGATTTTTGCAGATAAATTTTTTGGTCCCTTTTGAAATATCGCACTGGTTTTGTGCCCTCTCTTATAATCCCTTTTCGGCGAGACGATAGCTTATAGTGCAGCAAATGATTATGTGACGTTTATTTTGATCCCTTTCTTGGTGTTGCGATGTTTTTGCTCCCTTTTCAAGTATAGTCTTTTTCATTAAGAAAAGGGCCCATAAACAAATTTTTCCGTTTTGTTGTTTGGTGTATATGAACCGTTAATTTTTGAGGGGAAGTGAAAGGGAGCATAAGCAAAACAAGTTGTTTTGCTTATGTGCCTTTTCGATAATCTATTATTTCGCCAACAGCCAGGCTTCAGAACCGGCTTATTTAAGGTGTGTTTAAAGCTTTGTTAGTGTCCATTTGAAGTAAGTATTAACCGGAATTGTTTACGTTTTGTTTATCGGCCCATTGGAAATGTTCTCGTCGAATTCATCTCTCGATAAGTTGTGACATAGGAAGGAGGGGGAGCCCAGCGAGCAAATTTTCTGGCAGAGACCGCTCTGCTAGATTTCTGTAAGCTTGGTTTGGCAGCCCTGTCAGATTTCTGCGCGTATCCTGTCGGGTTAGTTGAGCTAGGGCGAACTCAGTTTCGCTCGCGTTTTCTGGCAAATTTCGACAGGAACCGAGCTGAACCCTGGCATAACTCGGACATAAACTGTGCAAAGATCCTGGCAATTCCTACCTGGTAGAATTTAGCACGAATCGAGCAAAACATCTTACAAAGATGTGGCAGGAAGCGTGCAGAGATCTTGGCCGTACATTTCTGACTGGATTCCGGATAAAAGTGAGCAGCATCTGTTGGTTTAACCGCTTCTGGCAGAAACGGTTGTTGCATTTGAACGAATTCGTTGCCAGAATTCTCGCCCAAATCGCGTAAAATGTTCGCAGAGTAGATACAGAACACTAGATTAGGATTGTCGCTGGTCGAGGTGTATACAGGTGTACACATTTTTTTATGTGTGCATCAGCTGTCCCTTTTTTGGGCAAACAAGAAGAAATGAAGAAGAAAACAGAAGCACGTGATCCCATACTTCATTCTGATTGGTTAGTGATGTAAACATTTGCTCTTTCGCGGTCCCGGACGCCATACTTATTTTTACCACGTGCTTACAAGCTTCGTTTCGATTGGTCGGTTTGTTGATTATGTGCTTCGCGGTCCTGGGCCGCCATGATTAATTTGACTAGCAACAAACCAACACACTCAAACATGATGAATGTGAACACCTATACTATAATGCATCTCGGTCGCTGGTGTTCCCATTGAGTTCTTGTCGCTCGGTCTCACGAACACTTCTGCAGCTTCCTGGTTGAAAACAATCCCATTTGATTGTGCCGTCTTTGTTTATTGTTTTCCACCAGCTAGTGACGTAGTGTTTGTGTCATGTAACGTGTACGTACATGAGCCGTAGAAAAGTCTATTGTTTTCGCCTCGGAATATGTTTGTTTTGCTTCCGGTATATATCTGTCAAAGTATCGAAAGTCTCTCTAGTAAAAGTCTTTGGTCCGCGCTTTTGGTACACGCAGAAAAATATGGCCTGCTTTTAACCACAAACCGTTTAGTTGAACTTCAAATTGAGTTTGCCTATTTTTCCTTTCAGTCTCGTTTATTCTGCTGTGATTTTTATGCATTCAAGACCTAAAACGTCCAATGCATAAAATTTGCAACAGAATAAACGAGAGGCAAACAGAAAAATGATGTGATGTCTGCTATGTAACAAATTTCTATGTGGCATACTATTATAATTTCATTAATTTTCCTATGATATCTATGCGCACAGAGAACAGACGTCCATCTTCAGCATTCAACTTGTGTAAAATCTCTAACGGTTTCGAAGGTAATTAGGATATCCGAACCAGGTGCGGTACTGTCGTCATGTTTTTTTGTGGCTGAGTTCGACAGAATTGATAGCGGTTATTCCTCTACCCAGTCAAACTAGTCCGGAACCGGTTCGGACTTCCAGCATGAATTCCAGCGAACCGGTTCCGGAATGGATTTGACGGATAGTTGGGATAGGTTGGTGTGGCGGCGCTAGTGTTTATCGTATATTAATTCAAATGTTTACACACGTTTTTTAAATATTTTTGTTCGATCATGGATGTCTGTTCTCTGTGCTATGCGTGACAGGTAATTTTTATCTGCTACTACAAATTGCAAAAAAATGTGTGAAATCAATATATTCAGTATAACGAATTTTCTCGGTGTAAATTTTCGACTGCTATTGATATGAAATGAAAGAGTTTGTATATACTGCACAAGGAAATTAAAATTTATCAAAATTCAGTACTAGTTTAGACAATTTGTGCATTCTAATTAGTGAAAACACATTAGCCAAGAATGGCTATTGTTTTGCTGGCTAAAAGAAACAAAAATGATTTGTCGCTATGAAACGACGATAAAGGATTTTTTTTTGATTTTTTTATTTGGCCCATTTGACAGGTATATCCCGGAATCAAAACAACCCAGTAAAGTTCAGCCGGAAATGAACTGGAATTCTGGCTGGGTCCAGTTCGTATTCCGGCTCCAGTGCAACAACCGATTCTAACTAGAATCGGTTGTGTCACTGGAGCCGGAATACGAACTGGAACCAGCCAGAATTCCGGTTCATTTCCGGCTGAGCTTAACTGGGAATGATGCTCCTACCACTGATGCCAGTGATAATCCTAAGTGTTCTGTATCTACTGTACGCAGAAACTCTGCCAGCATCAATTTCGCTTTGTTCAACTTTTGCTAACTTTCTGCTTGCCACGCTGACCGGGCTGCTTTTGGCAGGTCTCATGCCCGATTTGGAATGACACTGACAGATAATTGGTAAACGCAATTGAAACGGCGAGTCTTTACCCAGTAAAGTTCAGCCGGAAATGAACTGGAATTCCGGCTGGTTCCAGTTCGCATTCCGGCTCCAGTGACACAACCGATTCTAACTAGAATCGGTTGTGTCACTGGAGCCGGAATACGAACTGGATCCAGCCGGAATTCCGGTTCATTTCCGGCTGAGCTTAACTGGGTATATTTACCAAAGATACAGCGTCTTTAGTCCAATTTAGTGACGAAAGTAAAGAAGCAAAAGAATATGAAGTGATATTTACAGTGTTTTGTTTTGGCATTTTTAGTTCGAATCAAAGTCTTTTCTGCCGAAGTCTGCTAACAAGGTAAGAAATTTACTGGCTGCGAATTGGAATTCATTATTTCAATAATTCAAGTAATAGAATAAAACTTGGGTCTTAATATTTAACCGAGCAAGAACAAACATTCATAATATGACGGTTAATTTGAAGCTACTTTTGTTTCACCGAAATAAAAAAATATTTAAATTAATTTTTTTTTTATTTGAATATTTGATATTTGGTGCAATGAAAATTTCCATCCACTACTATCAAAATAATTACGAAATTGATGCGGTCTTCTTGAAACATTGTAACATAGCTACATCAGACTGCAAAAGGTCGTCCGTGACGCATCTAGGAATAACATTCAGAACAGCTCATCTCTAATGGTATATAAAAGCCATTATTGTGAAATTAACTAATTGTAATTTTATTAGTGTTAACGAGAACCTGGTAGTCTAAACTATCTTCAGGTCAAGGAAAAAGAACTACGTTTTCTAACGAATGGAATAAGTAGAGTAAGTAATAGAATAATAGAAAGTGAATGAAGTCATGCATTAAGAATCATAAGAAATCGACACAATGAATAATAAGTAAGGACGAGGCGGATAAGAGCGCATTTTAGGAAAAAAAAGCCTAAAATTTCTGAATTTATAGCAATTGACCTGCACATTTTGTATAAAACATCAACGCAAATAAGGAAGCCATACAACTTATCTAACATAATCAAAATACAGCTTAGGTACCAGCTTATCAAAGATGGGGTATGATTGTTCTCGTTTGACTTGGCTTATCTTTGCATAACACTAAACTCGTGTTATCCTGTATAATAATGATTACCTCCAAAGTTGAAATATCCCAACACAATTGTAGAACCAATAGTGATTATTCCTGCTAATCGACCTACGGTGTTTTTTTTTTCTCTTCTGTCAGAGCCACGCAGTCATGGACTACAGTGCAGCTGAATCTCAGTGGGCATCCACGTTTAGCAGTATAAAATCCGGTCACGACAGTGCCTATCGTGTCATCGAGCGTGCCATCAAATTTGAGGAGCGCGAACGTCCTGACCTCGCGATAACGGACTACAAGAAGGGCATTGAGCTGATCGACGAAACACTGGCAATTCCGGTGGAAATACCCGAAAGCTTCAATAAGGATGCTAGCTGGGATAAGGCTGTTCGCATGATCCACAAAATGAAATGCACCCGAGGAGAAGTGTTGCAGCGAATCGGACAGCTTGGAATTAAAATGGATCAACAGGATGCCGAAACGAATGGGAAAAATGGCGAAATGGTCGGGGGAGATGCACTGAGGCCCAGAACATATACCGAGCTGGCGCAGGCTTTGCGCGAAATGCGTTGCTGCAGTGAGGAAATAGAAGGAGACAATAGTTTGGAGTTGCTGTTTTCCTGCGATGGAGTTAAGATGTACTATATTGAACCCGATGGAGTGGTTTCGAAAACTTTAGAGGATTCTACAATGCGCATCGTTAGAATCGAAAAGGATAATGTTAAAAAGTTGAAGAGCACGGTATTTATTCAAGTTATACCGACATCTGCAAGTGCTCGAATTCAAAATGTCGAAAGTCCACTAGAAACAGCTATAGAGGCTATGGAAGGTGTCGTTCTTGTCAATCAGATAGAAGAGCATCGTGGAGTGGATCCATCGCTAATCTATCCTTTGATTCCGGGAGTATCACCATACTATAGGACCGAATATGGAGCATTCATTATTCCGGATTTAACTAGTGACCACGGAAGAACGATTGGGCTTATAATCCCTCCAAATGCTGATGAGGTGGTGTTGGAAATATTTGTCGCTTTTCTGTCCGTTTTTGAAACACAGGGTCCTCGAGAAAAACGTAGCACAAGCGCAAATGTATCGGCAAACATTATTAAGGGAGCGTTTTACGTATCTAAAGGTTTGGTAAAGGGTGCAGAAAAGACTGGAGAATTTATCTCATACAGCACTCCTTATCTAATGACGAAAATACGTAAAACACCGGATGAAACTGCAACTCAAGTTCCAGGGAATGTGAAAACCGGAATAGAAATAGCAAAATCAGTCAGTGGGACAGCAGCAAATGTGACCAGTTACGTAGCGGGAAAGGTAGGGTCTGCCACTATGGCCCTGGGACGATTCCTGGCTCCTCACATTCAGAAGCACGGTTCAGATCTGCTCTCCTATAGTACCGGAATGACAGCGGAAGACGCCTCTGAAAAGGTCCATGGAGCCTTAACCATATGTGCCGGAGCCGTGGAAGGTTTCGGAACTGTTTACGCTGGTCTGGAAAAATCTGCATCCATCCTTGGAACGAGCCTAAGCCAAAGCACTGTTCAAATTGTACAGCACAAATACGGTCCGGAAGCGGGTGAAGTAGTCGGTAACTCTCTGGATACAGTTGGTAATGTGATCAATGTGACCAACAATGTGAACTACTTCACGCCCAAGGGAATTGCCAAACGGACGGCCAAAAACGCAGGGAAGGCATTGGTTGCTGGATATAGACCCGCTGTTCCGGAGGTGGATACTGGTGAAGGTTCCTCGAGTAGCCTAGCGAGCGGAACCATCACGGAGCAGCAAAAGCGTGTTGTGCCCGCAGCGGTTTTGTACCCGGATCTGTCCGGTTTGGCAAAGGAAGTTCACAAATCGGACTAAAACATTTTTTTTTTGGTTTATAGGGAATCTCAAACAATATGCTTTTGCAACTTGGTAGACGTAACATACAAATGATATATGAATAGTATTCATTGAATACCTACTGTTATCGTAAATTCGCTAAAAATATTTTAGTATACTGGAACCCACTTTTTATCAAAATGTAATTGAGCAGGTTATTGGGTGAAGTGATGCTTTTATATTTAGACATAAATGGTGTGATAAATCGTTCTCTATGATTACGTTAACTACTAAAAAGCAGGATTATTACAAAACTCAAGATTGAGCAAACAAAAATACGAATAACACGATCGATATTTTAGAAATGAGTTCTTATATACTCCAAATGTTGGCTATTGCTGTTTATAAAAACACATGACCCCGAGTTAATAGTAATTCTGAAAGCGGTTTGTAATGATATCTAATAAAACAAATCTCGCATGTTTTTTGTAAACCGCTAATAAGCATACTGTTAAAATTCTCTTTGAGAGAAAATTCTGGACAAACCGCAACTCGCCGAGAACGGTTGCTAACATTTAATGAAAGAAAAGTTTTTTCTTTCGTCTACTGTTGTGATTTATAATCAGCGAGTAATGGTTTCTCCGTAATTTCCTTTCAAAGTGAATTTTGACAGTATGATTATTGGCCAATTTCAAAAAACACGCGAGAAATAATACATCTACTTTGTTGGTTATTTCTCATACACGTTGTTATTATAATTACATGTTATCAGTCTGGTGCTTTCCAAAAATGTACGTTTGAGACTCGGCCTATTCACAACTTTCAATCATCTCTTGTCAGGAGCATTTTTCCATTTGCTGGAAATCCGCTGTTGCCAGTCCGTAAAAAGGGAAATCGACATCAATAATTGTCGTGGAATGAATCCATTGAACGTTAGTGGTACGATCACTGTTGCCTGTCGGAGTCCCAAGGGTTGCAAGTTCGAATGCTGCCTCTGGGGGGAATGGAATATTTTTCCACACAATTGCTTTCGTTAAACTCACCATTTCGTTCTTTGTGCCCTGTTGGATACCACCAAAAGTTTCTTTAATACGGTATTGGCGCTTACGTCAAAACCCCAAAAAAAATGAATTATTTAAATTAGTTATGGAATTTGCGTTTCGACTTCGTCTCACCAGAATCCGACACTTAGTTAACGGACTAAGCTAGCGACAGAAGTGAATCCGGCGCTAGCTTAGTCCGTTAAATAAGTTAGTGTCGGATTCTGATGAGACGAAGTCGAAATGCAAATTCCATAACTAATTTAGTTATAGGTTTGTGCTCTTCACGCACAAAGATTTTAAACAATTTTCTCCTTAAGGAGGGTAAAGGCACAGACATAACAGACATAATACATAACATAACAGAAAATTCCCTCAAAAAACTACATTGTTCATATGTCAGTGGAGTCATAATTGCAAATTATGACGTAAAGTTCTAAGTCTGTTGCCTTTGAGTAGAGACGTGTTTTTACGGTCCGCAATTAATTGTTATTTATTTATCTTTCTACCGTCGCGCGTGTGTTCAATACGACTATACTACGGTTATAATAATGAGCTGCAGTGTGAAATCTTGCAATATCAGCGATGATCGGTTCTTGTGGCAGTGTGAATACTGTAGAGACCTGTTTTAATCCACCTAGTGGTTCAATTGTGCCTTTCTCATTTCTCCAAACTATGGTTATGTTATGTTCAAAAGAGATTATAACTACTAGAGAGAGCAAAGCGCTACTGTCCCCATGTATTCACGAACTCAAACATGGGATCTCGCTCTAGCATATTGTATCCCATTACTTTAACATGTGTGTACCCAGGGAAACATGTGTCAAACTGATGGGCCTAGCATCCCCATAAAAAATTTGACATTTGCGAAATTGTGCACTCGACCGACGAAATCGGGTGACTTCAAGATCGACCTACTAATTTACCGACTAAATTGAATTACGTCGGGGGAAAATTTTTGTCACCATATTAATCAGTAGATTTTACACTTTTAAATCTGGTACCCGACTTAATTGACTGAAAAATCGGCTGGAAAAATTTTGTTGCATCGGAACAAGATTTAATAGTCATATTATTCCACATACGAAATAGGTTCTCGTATTGTTGACAAACGCTTATGTCGGGAATTTTATGTTCTAAATATATTTTTTTTAGCTTTACTTATATCACAGACTAACAGACATAACACTCGAAAACAAATCTTCGTCCGCTTTAACGGTCATTTCAAATATATTTGTAGTTGGGACTGTGACCACATTTGAAATTATGGCACCACTGACATATGAACAAGCATATGGGGGATAGACCACTAGTGAAAAATTGTTCCTAAACCTGAGGGGTAACCCACCAGTATATGAGTGTTTGGGACCGTGAATAAAAGGTGGAGCTAGTGTTCTGGGAAAATTGTCGGATCGATGTTTTTTGAGGGAATTTCCTCATAGTGTTATGTCTGTTAGTCTGTGCTTATATCTTCAATAAATTAAAAGTGAAATTGGTAAAAAATTACAGCTCCGCACTTTTAATAGGAAGAAATGATCGTATACTCGACTATTGCTCGGATTGATTTGGGTAAGTCTAATTAATATTTGTCAAGTTAGTTTTTATTAATTCTTAATAATATTCAGTTGATGACCTATTGATTCAATAAAATTGTTGCCTGTATGTTAAAAAAGCAACCAGGAAGTTCAAGAACACTACAATTCCACTTCACATTTTAAGAGCAACAAGAAGATCCGGAAGATCGACAAGCCATGTTAAGTTCCAAGGGTAAGTTTTTACATTTTTTTTTTTTTCATTTACATAAAATAAAACAATATAAACTTCATACATTTTTCTGCGAAAATGTCTTCTACTTATTTTGAGAAATTCCCAGTGAAGGTAAGGGACACCGGTTCGAATAATTCAAAACTATCGACAGATCTACCTATTTAATCGTTTTCCATCAACAGATTTCGACAAATTTCGTCAACAACAAAACGTAACGTTCAGTTTTTTTATTTTTTCTTTAAAGGTCTTCTTTTCGCTATCTTTACCCGTGCTGCAAACAGGATTTTTGTTGTGTTGCGTTTTCGTCCAGTGTTGCCAAATTTAATAACAAAAAGCGTTTAATTTTGAACTAGATTTTCGCTTTTCTTGAAATTTTTACGATCTTAAAGACTAGCATTGCTAGCATTATATTTGATGATGAATTTCAAAAAAAGACCACAATGAAGTTGTTGGATACGTCAAATAAATGAATAAATTTGAACCAACATTCTTCATATGTAGTCTTTCTTCAGTCTCAAAAACTCAACAAATCGAAATACAATTTCATCATTGGCGTCGAATATCGAAATCGTTAACCTCCAATATCCAGATGCAACAACACTCGGTATCCAGGACCCATCGGGAGCCAAGTCTCGCACCCAGTAGTGTCCTTTCGGAAAGGGACATACCCGCTCGTCCTCCACACGCGGCATATTAGTGTAATCAATGAAGTATGACTGGTATTCCTTGTACGGTCCGTTGAATATATTGCATGCCTTATCCTTGGAGATCTTCATGGGATACTCGTTCCACTGATTATTACCCAGTGCGCTACGTGCCGCCGTCAGCGATAGTTGATACTCGTCGGTTAAGTCTACGAAAAAGTCGCCCACTCCATCCAGTACCCAGGTAGTCCGGTTGAACTTGCGTACCCGTAGTCCGGAAAAGTTTGCTATATGGAATCCAGTTTGCTGCTCGAACCGTTCCAATTGAACCGTGACAGTGCAGTCCACGAAGTAGAACGATTTCAGTACCGTTAGGCTTAAAAGTACCAATGTCAGGTAGAACATTGTAAGTGAACTGAAGCTCATCTACGGTTTGGGTTTTATAATTTCACTGATGTCTGTTCCGTACAATGTATGTTTCACTTTACTAGCGCACTTGTAAACTGCTATCCAGATATTGATGACTCGGATAGAAGCTCGACAAACACGAGACGGGTGCCCATAGAACAACAAATGATAGTCATCGAGGTCGCTGCAAACCCTACAACATAGTCTGCTTCGAAGCGTTTAGTCATTTATTATTGACAGTTATCAATATCTGAGTACATGCGAACGTTCTCGAAATTGCAGATATACAATGAAACGTATAAAAAATCACACGTCACGTCAAGTCCGCAGTTTAGCTTCAATGTTCTGCTGGTCACATTTACTATTGTATCAGCTACTGTTACAGGGGTTGGTCGACAAACAGGTTGCCAACTTCACTCACAACGGAGTGACCCAGAAAGTAAGCCGAGCTGATCTGGCAAGCTATGCACTAGTCTACGAGACCAAATGTTGAATCTTAGCAAGCCAAATGTGCTTTTACGGTGGCACGAAGAACGTCAACAACTTTCCATACTACGAAGTCTACCATTTTCTATATTCCGGCTACTGGTTCAAAGACGATTCTGGTGATATGTTCAAAAGAATTCACTTTAAATTGAAGTGCTACCTGATCAAGGGAAATGAAACCTTAGTAGAATGCATCAATGAGTCAAGATACTATAATAGAGTACGAACCGCCCGTATTATTATGAATTAGATCTAATTTTAAACATTCAAAAAGAATGGGTCCTAGAAATTTAAAATACAGAATGTTCTTGATTGCTTCCTCTTTGAGTTAAGGATGAGATTCGTCTCATTGAGTTACTGCGATTACTGGTTCTGCTGCGTTCGTTCTACTGAACCTTCAACTACTGTCTTATCAGGATCTTCGGTTCCACCTAAAGCAACTCGTGAATTTCTTGGATAATTGATTTAACTACTTACTACAAACTTTTATTTATTCGCTTCCACATTCTTCACAAATATCCTTTCTTTACCCTCATAAACACAATAAACTGAAGTACAATTTCATCATTGGCATTAAATATCGAACCCGTTAATCTCCAATATCCAGATGCAACAACACTCGGTACAAAGGACCCATCGGGAGCCAAGTCTCGCACCCAGTAATGTCCTTTCGGAAAGGGACATACCCACTCTTCCTCCACGCGCGGCATATTAGTGTAATCAATGAAGTACGGCTGGTATTCCTTGTACGATCCGTTGAATACCTTGCATAACTTGTCCTTGGATATCTTAATGGGATACTCGTTCCACTGGTTATTGCCCAGTGAGCTGTGCGCAAATGTCACCGATGCTTGATACTCGTCGGTTAAGTCTACGAATAATTCGCCCGCTCCATCCAGTACCCAGGTGGTTCGATTGAACTTGCGTACCCGAACTCCTGAAAAGTTTGCCATATGGAATCCAGTTTGCTGCTCGAACCGTTCCAATTGCACCGTCACAGTGCAGTCCGCGAAGTGGATCGATTCCAGTACCAGTAGGCTTAAAAGTACCAATAGCAGGTAGAACATTGTAAGTGAACTGAAGCTGAAGCTTATCTACGGTTTGGGTTTTATAGTTTCACTGATGTCTGTTCCGTACAATGTATGCTTCACTTTACTAGCGCACATGTAAACTGCTATCCAGATATTGATGACTCAGATAGAAACTCGACAAACACGAGACAGGCGCCCATAGAACAACAAATGATAGTCATCGAGGTCGCTGTAAACCCTACAACAAAGTCTGCTACGAAGCGTTCAGTCGTCCATTAATGACACTAAAAGAGTTATCAATATCTGAGTACATGCGAATGTTCTCGGAATTCCAGGTATACAATGAAACGTATAAAACAACAAACACAAGCCACATCAATTGCTATTGTATCAGCTGCTGCTACTACGACTCCATGGATAGCGTAACTAAGAGGAGTCACCTGAAATAGGCCAAACAGGTTACCAACTTCACTGACTACGGAGTGACACAGAAAGTAAGCCAAGCTTATCTGGCAAGCTATGCACTAGTCCACGAGAGAAAATGTTGGATCTTAGCAAGCCAAATGTGCTTTTACGGTGGTACAAAGGATGTCAACAACTTCCCGTACTACGAGGTCTGCCATTTTCTATCTTCCGGCTACTGGTTCAAAGGCGATTCTGGTGATATGTTCAAAAGAATTCGCTTCAAATAGAAGTGCTACCTGATCAAGGGAAATAAAACCTTTGTAGGATACATCAGTAAGACAAGATACTGT
The DNA here is from genome assembly GCF_030247195.1 of Topomyia yanbarensis. Lineage (NCBI taxonomy): Eukaryota > Metazoa > Arthropoda > Insecta > Diptera > Culicidae > Topomyia > Topomyia yanbarensis. The sequence goes on along the minus strand of NC_080671.1, from coordinate 387,994,434 downwards.
AATAGAATAGGAACCGCCCGTATTATTATGAATTAGATCTAATTTTAGACTTTCAAATAGATTGGTGCTAAATACAGAATGTTCTTGATTGCTTCCTCTTTGAATTAAGGATGAGATTCGTCTCATTGAGTTACTGCGATTACTGGTTCTGCTGCGTTCGTTCTACTGAACCTTCAACTACTGTCTTATCAGGATCTTCGTTTCCACCTAAAGCAACTCGTAAATTTCTTGGATAATTGATTTAACTACTTACTACAAACTTATTTATTCGATTCAACCTTATTCACAAATATCCTTTCTTCACCCTCATAAACACAACAAACTTAAGCGCAATTTCATCACTGGCATCAAATATCGAACCAGTGAACCTCCAATATCCAGATGGAAAAACACTCGGTAGCCAGTCTCCATTAGGAGCAAAGTTTCGCACCCAATAAGACCCCTTTGGAAAGGGACATACCCATTTTACCCCAACGCGTGGAAAATTGGTGTATTCAATAAAGTACGGCTGGTATTCCTTGTACGCTCCGTTAAGAAAACTGCACATCCTGTTCTTGGAGATCTTCATGGGATACTCGTCCCACTGGTTATTGCCCAGGGGGCTGTGGGCCACTGTTAGCGATACTTGGTAGTCATCGGTAAAATCTACAAATGTTTCACCATCTCCATCCATTACCCATGTGGTCCGATTGAACTTGCGTACCCGAAGTCGGGAGTAGTTTGCTAAATGGTTTCCTAAGTGCTGCTCAAATCGATCAAATTAAACCTCCATGATCGAACAGTCCACGAAGTTGAGCGATTCCAGTACCAGTAGGTTCAAGAGTACTAATATCAGGCGAAACATTGTTGCTAAACTGAAGCTGAAGGTCGAACATCACTGTCGTTTTATGTGTTACACTAATACGATCTTACAATCAAAGTCGAGGCTGCGCTTGTAAACTATTATCCAGATATTGATAACCTTACTACATAGTAAAATATAATGCGAACTCGGACTAAATGAAATGTCATATGATAGTCGATAGTGACGCTGTTAAACTGGATGGATTACTGTAGCGGTTGAACAGAATTCAACTGGATTTATAAACGTCAGTCACGAAGGTACAGGTACGATTTGTAATGATTTTCGTGTTATCAATATCTAGCTACATGCTAATGTTTGCGGAATTGCGTTGCGCATTGCGATCGGTTTCGAATTTCTATTGGTCATATGAGCTGTGTGTGTTTGTTAGGCTCCGTTTGGCGACAGAAAATCACCTGGAACAGTTCCCATCTCGCTAACTGGATATTGTGCCTTGCAGGATAATCGCTCGATATGCGATTATATGAAAGCTCAATTGAGATAGGCGCGTGACAGCCGCCTATATAAATTAATAGGCAGCTTTTTCCTTGAAGCTTTCGAAAAGCACACAGCTGGTAGAAAAATAAAGCTCCACTGAAATCTGCTTGCGGAGCAACTGCGGCTATATTTGATGCGCCTTTCAGACGCCCGCAATGTGAGATTTTATTATAAGCGCGACAATACAGATCGGAAAAAGTGAAGTCAATGTAATTCTATGCGAAGAACATCAATTTTCACACTATTCTAGACAAACATGTCAAACGGTCCTAAATAGTGCTGCGATCAAAAATTTGCCACACAAGAATGTTTTTCTTTTGCAAGTTTAATTCATACAGAATAAAGAAAAAAAATATTCACTCTAGTTTCTTTTTTAGCAAATCTCGCTGACAATTGTCTTTCGCGTCTTCTGGAAGTTCCGCTTGGCGATTGACGAATATTTTTCTATTAGGAGGAGCTCTGGTTCCATGGCTTTTCTCCGTAATGGTAAGATTCCATATTCGGCCAAAACCGAACGGAACAATTGTGTTGCTTGAGGAAAGGCAACAGATGTTTTTCCAGGCTCTCCTGTACATAAATTCCCTGGTTGATGAACCCGGTCGGGATGTAAATGTCGCTCTTCAAGACACTAGAACAGATAGCCTACCACGAGAGATATTTCTTTGTGAACTTCGACAGCTTATCATGTTTGGAAATCTCTGCTACCTTTTCTCTTCCAGTCGATATAATATACCTATCCAGGAAGCTGTTACAGTCTGCCTTCACTTAAGTTACGTCATCCTATACCACGCAATCTAACTTCGTCAGAATCTTCATGTACAGCTTCCACGATCGTTCTCTGATCGACTTGTTTTGCTTACCGTCGCCATTTGGAGTCACCAGCTTCTTGTAAGTCGACCGTTCGGCTCGTTTTTTAGCTCAATACATGGTTGTAGACGACACTCCTAGCATGCTTGCGGCATCTCGGACGGAGAGGTTGGGTTTTCCGCTTGCAACAGCTGACCACCCTTTTCGTCGTTTTTGCAGTCTCCGATTTTCGGTTTTCCCCCTAATCCAGTCTACCTGACTGTCGACAAACGTTTTTCGTACACTTTTATTGCGTTGGTGGCAGCAGTTGATTTGGTCACATTCAACGATTTCGCCAACTCGACGTTCGACTTGCTTCGATGTCATTTTACTAACTGAAAAACCAATGTCAAAATCAAACAGTAGGCATGATGCTATACACACATACACACTCCTGATATACCCGGACATGTTCAGGATTGTGCTGCAGAAGTATCTAGATGAAGGTAAATGTGGAAGTTGCAGAAGCTGGTGTTGCTGCCAAAGCCAATGAAGCCACCAGGCGATCCGGCCTCGTTTAGGCCTATATATTTGCGACATACATTCGGAAAAATCCTGAAAATAATAATTCTTAACAGGATAACGAAATACGTGGAGGGCGAGCGCGGACTGCCCAAGATGCAGTTTGGATCCCGCAAAGGAGCATCGACAGTGGATGCGACAGTCAATGCGAGTGATAGTGGATGTTTCTCAGGGCTCAATTTTCGGTCCAGCTCTTTCGAACGGGATGTAGGATGGGGGGTTTTGACACTGCGGCTTCCCAGGAAAATGAAAATCATGGCTACGTATCACTACCGGTGATGGGTGAGACGTCTGCTACCTAACGGTTCGTCATCGATACTGCGGTATGGAATTACCGACTGGAGTGCGGCGCCGAAAATCAAGCGGAAAAGGCTGAACAGAACGTCCCGGTTGATAGCCCTGAATCGAAAGCGCGTATACAACAATATCTTCGGAGGCAGAATACATTATCACCGGGATGATCTCCATCTGTATCACCCTGGCGGAGGATATCGAGTGCTACAATCGGAGAAACACCAGAAACGTGAGGAAGATTATGAGAAACGATTCGATGGCGAGGTGGCAACAGGAATGGGACAATACGGAGAAGGAAAGGTGGTCTTCGAATGTCCGAGGTTCGAAGTGACGCGCAGGTAGATGCTTGAAACGGGAGGACCGGACTAGGGTTCGCAGTACCGACCCTTTTTGGCGAGAACCGGTACTACGGTACTGAAGCCCTTAGTACCGGTAAAGTACCGGTACTCGAAATTTTTTTTCAAAAAATTCCAAAAAAGCTTCAAAGAGAAATTGAATGCTCAAACTCAAACTTCTCAGATGATTGATTTGTGCTGATCAAAAAACATGTTTAATGTTTTTAATTGCTTCGGAATGGCATGACTCATTTCACAGAAGATATACGGCACCTTCTTTTATTTAGAAATCTAGGCCACTTTGAAATCAATAACTGCTAAGCGGTGCGATTTTTGTCGACTTCAACAGATGGTAAATGTAAGAAACCCTATTAACAACAGTAAATCAAAGCGAGAATGGCAGTAAATCCTCTCTTGCTTTTCTGTAAATAGGCTTCGACCTTTATTTCGTTTGCCTGCTAATGCATACCAAGGCTCCTTGCTTTCCTGTAAACTATGGAGTTTTGCTGAATTTTCCAATCACCAATAATTACAAATCGCCCTATTTGAAGCAGTTCACCATGTCTAAAAAAGTCGCCCAGTGAATAATGGAAACCAATCAGAATGTCGCTAATAAAAATAAATCATAGCAAATTTTTACGTCTCTTACGCTAGACGTGAATATTTTGGAATTTAGTGCTTTAGTAACTTCGACAAAATAGTTCAGGAATTTAAATATACCATTCAGTACAACGGGAGCTAGTAATGTATAATTTATAAAATTATTATGATGATGGCCCCTCCTCATTCCCCCACAATTTATCTAGAAGGTATTGCTTGTGGCACTAAAAACCGGATTCTAACCGCACTGCGCGCTTAATATTCTTCCATTAAATTCTCCTCATAGACTAGTTAGTTGGACTGGCCTGTCTATGAAAATACCATCTCTACACGGAAACAAATCCTTTATCGTTTTCATGAATAAAAAATCATGAAACCAAAATTTTTGTCATCCTTAGAAATCATGATTATGGTTCATCATATCATAATGAAAAAGACGAAGATCATGAACTATAACAAGCACTGCCATGATTACTGATCATGATCGCTACTTGTGTAACACATACCGGCAATGTTTGCTATGTGAGAGCCTGGTTGCCGCTATTTAGGTGTATTCACTGTTTTCCTTCAGGACATCATATTGAATGAGTCAAATTGAACAAATGCAGTCCGAGTCTTTGAGCGACGAATAAAAAAAAATGAAGTCACCCTAATAAAAAAAACTCTGAGTCTTTCGCAATGAACAAAGAACTTTAAAATCACGTAAATAAAGCAAGTTTAAGTCCATTAACTATAATTGGATTCTAGGCCCAAACCAAAGTGTATAATCGGAATTGGCCATTGGCGTTTATTCGATGCTAAGTGGATTTGGACAAAGTTGTTATACTACGACGATCAATATTACAATCCTGTTTTAAAGCAGCTCACAAGATAATATGTTTTGAACAGAGGCAAATTATCGTGAATTTTTAGCACTAATTTACGGAAAAAATATTTAAAAATTATAAAAGTTCTCATCATGATGTTTTGCGTCATTTAGAAGTGAAAATTTTCTCGCATGCCAAATAAGAAATAGATAAGCCATAAGTTCCCGAACCAGTCAACGAAGTAAAAATAGCAACAGTATTTAGGTTATCTCTATCCTATGCTGGTGGTGCAGAAGCTAAAGCATGGATCTCAAAAGGCTTCATTTAGGAAATATTACCAGTACGATCAGCACTACACCGCAGTTGTCCAATTGCGCGTTAGAAATCGGTTGCGAAAGCTGACAATGACGAATGTTTATAATGGCCAATTTCCCAATTAACTTGAAAATCAAGCGAGTATTGGCTTTTTGTGCGTAGACTATTTAATAAGCACATTAGGATCTCAATAGTGACAGGTTTGTTTAAACACGAAGAAATATTCTAAAATGTTCGAACAGCAGTTATTCGTTGCATCATGCATTATTTATCGTACGATGCATCAATACTGCAGCTCAATCATTTTCAACATAGCGATTTTAAAATCTATTCACTAGGGTTCTAACACGGTTTTTGAGCAAAAACCGTGGTGAATGAATAAGTGTCGATTTGAAATTAAGGCTTTTGCATGAAAACTGCCAATTTAATAATAGTAATTGTGAGAGGTTAATGAATTTTAGTAAACAAATTATAATTGGATTGATAAATCCATAATTTATTTTCAATTTCATAATATAAATTGACAATTTCTAGAAAATTAGTTCATGTTACCTAGAATCAGAATCGTCATTAAAACGCCTGAAATTATAGTCGTCGACGAAAAAAGAGTAACGCATATACTGCGTTACAGACAAATAGTTCATGATATGATGCATAGAAATCATGGTGTATTTTCATAGCATGAAAAATCACTATATTTCGAAAATCATGAGTCAGTTTTCTCATTTCGAGGAACGGATTTGTTCGCGTGTATCACTTGAAATAAATGTGTTTTGACAGCTCGCAGTTTTCAGTAGCAGCTTGATCACTCGCACTTTGAAAGTTCGGAGTCCAGGTTGGTGGGAAGTGCGCAATAATCAAAATAATTAAAAGTCATGTTGCGGACCGATATTTTGAAGCAGGTCCCCCTAGAGAGTCCACATATTTTTCATAAAAAATTGTATGGTACCGAAAATACCGGTACTGGCTTTTGTTCAGTACCGGTATTACGGTACCAAAAATGGGTCGGTATTCCCGGGATTTTCGGTACCGGTAGTAGCGGTACCACAACCCTAGACCGGACATCAACCCGGAAAACGTTGTCTATAGAATGACAAGCGACGTGAATGCGGCCGACAGAGTGGTGACGAAGAACGAGTTCGACTTTTAGCGGAAATGGCGCGATCAACAGCAAGCAGCGACTTCAAAGGAGCAATCACCGCCGGAAAGCTCTCTACCGTAGTAGGCTTGATCCACCGCAGATGACTAGTCTAGTAGATTGCGACAGAGCACCGGGTATGACTGGTCGAGGCGTCAGCGAACCGGACGCCACGCTCCATCCGAAATCGCCGGAATGACCACGGCACCTTGCCTGTTGGCCAGATAGAAATATAGCTAAAACCAAAGAAGAATCGGTATTGGGAGAACTACTTTCGCCGGGGAACTCTCCCTCGGCATAAGCGCGATTCACCCCCGTTGACTAGATTGAGCAGACCGTGACGAAACACCGCCAATCGCGGGTCGTTGGGGCCCCAACGAACCGAACTCGCTACTCCACTTGAATCGTCGAGTTGACCTCGGCACCAGACTGGTGCCAACCAGCTCAGTTTCGAGGGAAATTCTGTCACTGGGGAACCCTCTGTCGGAGTAGGCTAGGTCCATCGTCGGGGTCTAAACCGAGTAGCCATACAGAAATTGCTACGTTGTGTAGATGGTCGAAAGCTGCTAGTGTATCGAGGATGTGTGCTGTAACCCAACTATCTCTATACTATCTATGGATTAGTGTGTGTGCTGTACATAAAAAACCTCTCCGTAGTAATGCTATAAGGTAGTTCCAGGGGTTCCTTGCAAGTATAGTGGTTTCAACAGGTCGGGATGCTGCCCAAACCCGTTCTTTGAGTTGTTGGTTTTTGTACAGGGTGATTTTGAATATTTTTTTCTGCTCCCTCTACCTAAAAACGAACTTTTTCCGATCTCGACGAACTGAAGCGAATGGTATGTGAATCTCCACCTTCCGGGTCTCGGTTAACAAATCGATCTTTAGAGTGATTGTATAGCCTTTCTTTATATGAGAAACCCAAAAAACGCTTCTATTTTTAAACTGTTCTCATATAATAGTAATTTGTTCTTCAGAATCTAGTGCAGAAGTATGCTGAATAATAATGCAGAATTAGATAACAAACCAGCTGTGGGTAAAAATTACCATTAAAATCATTTGTTAAAAAGGACTCTATATCGAAATGTGTAGGACCTATAAAGTTTGCACGTTAAGAAGACATATTCCTAATAATATAATTTAAACTTTCTCGAAGACAACATATTTCTTTCCAGTTTTTTTAAAAAAGCTGATAACAGCACCTCCATAGCGACTGGACTTCGAACTAGTTTGTTGCAACTAAATAAAGCGCCAGATGCTATATGGCGGTGGTCAGCTATTTTTGTCCGCGTGCCTTATCACCAATTTTTATACAGTGATTCATCAGCAGTGCTATCTTTGAAAATGAACGACCTTGGTTATGCAACTAATTTTTCCGATCTTTTTTAAATGCAAATAATTAAGCAATCTTCATTTTGTTATATTCTGAATTGCACATATTTTGTCGTATGTAATTTTAAATGTACTTTCATTTGATGGCACTGTAAGGGAACACGTATCCGCCGGTTGATGCCAATCGAGCTGACATTTCTTTCGACTGAACAAACTAATTTATTTGTTTGTTTAGTGTTTATTTGACCAACTAGGAAACGAATCCACTGGGTCTTTAATGCGGGTGGGAAATACGTATGGTCTTGTCTGAGTGAATGACTTTAGTATTATGTATGAGGGTGGAGAATTGACAATTCGCAAGATCAATTCAAATCCAATTACCAATTTGCGGCAATCATTTCAGCACGAGGAACAAATGTTTTATTGTCATATTTAATGCTTTACTTTTAGTCCATTAACTTATCAGTCAATCCAATCAGTCAATGATTTAGTTAATTATTATTAAGATATAATATGCTTTCGCAGTTAAGTTTTTTTTCAGTAGAATGTTTTAAACCTACTTGTCTTCTGAACAAGGAGTTAAACAAATCTTATAAACTAACTTATAAACTATAAAGAGAGCTAATCGTTGCAATTGAAGATTGCAACGATTTTTGTCGAAAGTTGCTTATAATATTGTTTGTGGCACTATAAACTGGATTCTAACCGCACTGCGCACTTGCTATTCTTCTATTAAATTCTTCTCATAGACTGGTTAGCTCGACTGGTCTATCTATCAAAGTACCATCTCTATCACTTGAAATACATGTGTTTTGACAGCTCGCAGTTTTCAGTAGCAGTTTGATCACTCGCACTTTGAAAGTGCGGAGTCCAGGTTGGTGGGAAGTGCGCAATACTGTTCGTCATAATTTCTAATGTTTCTATGTTTGTGAGTCTGTGCAACTCATTTGTGCCAAACCAGGGAGGACCCTTCAAAATCATTTTAAGATTTTTATTCTGAATCCTTTGAAGCGTTTTCTTCCTAGTAGCACAACAACCTGCCCAGATTGGCACTGTATATAGCATTGCCGGTCTAAATATTTGTTTATAAATTAATAGTTTGTTCTTTAGGCAGAGCCTAGAATTCCTATTTATAAGGGGGTATAAACATTTTATATATTTGTTGCATTTTGTTTGGATTCCTTCAATGTGATCCTTAAAAGTGAGTTTTTTATCGTAAATCAAACCCAAGTATTTAACTTAATCTGACCACGTTAAATTCAAACCATTAAATTTAATAATATGGTTATTATTTGGTTTAAGAGAAGAAGCTCTTGGCTTATGCGGAAGCACAAGAAATTGTGTTTTTGCCGCATTAGTGGAAATTTTCTATTTTTTCAGGTAATCATTGAAAATATTCAAGCTTGTCGACTGCAGATAATACGAAGACTCCTACCAGTGGCTGAGATGCTAGTGTCATCACAGAAAAGTGACTTTTTACAGCCTGTAGGTAGATTTGGAAGATCAGAGGTAAAAATATTGTATAGGATTGGTGCGACGCTTGATCCTTGAGGGACGCCTGCTTTAACGGGTAGCTTATTAGATATATAATTCTGATAAGAAACCTGTAGGGTACGGTTAGTAAGATAATTTTTAATAATTTACTAATAGAAGAGAGTGAACTAATTGGTCGATAGCTAGATGCTTCTGCTGGGTTTTTATCTGGCTTCAAAATAGGAATAACCTTGGCATTTTTCCATTTTTCAGGGAAGTATGCTAATTCAAAACATTTGTTGAATATTTTGACCAAGTATCTCATGGTGATTTCGGGAAGGTTTTTAAGAATATTGTTGAAAATTCCATCCAGGTTATAGTTTTCATATTTATCAATTTTTTCATTATGGATTTGATTTCATCATAGTTTGTTTCAACAATATCGTCTAGAGACAATACTTGATTTGAAACGTTTTCATATTTTTATAGATTTTGGTTTCAATAGGATTCACAACGTTGAGATTAAAATTAGGAACGCTTTCAAACTGCTGAGCAAGTTTTTGAGCTTTTTCTTCGTTTGTAAGAAGTATGTGGTCACCTTCCTTCAAAGCTGGAATTGGTTTCTGAGGTTTCTTAAGAACATTTCATAGCAGGTACAGAAAGTTTCCAGAAAGTTTTAGAATTTGGCTTGATTTGTTCAACCTCTTTCGCGAAATTTTCATTTCTTAAGAGTGTGAATCTATGCTTAATTTCTTTTTAGATCCTGATAGATACATTTCATAGCAGGATCACGAGAACATTGATATTGACGTCTTCGAACATTCTTCAAGCGAATCAGAAGTTGAAGATCGTCGTCAATAATAGGAGTGTTAAATTTTTTCTGTGATGTTGGTACTGATAAATTTCTAGCATCAACTATAGAATTACTTAAATTTTGTAATGCCGTATCAATGTCAGCTTTATTTTGTAAATCAAGGTCATGATTAAAATTATTTTCAATATAAGTTTTGTACCTTTCCCAATTCGCTTTGTGATAATTGAACACTGAGCTAAAGGGATTGGAAACAGCTTCTTGAGAAAGTGAAAAAATCACTGGAAGATGATCAGAATCAAAGTCAGCATGTGTAATCAATTCGCTACAAAGGTGACTTTGATCTGTCAAAACCAAATCAATTGTTGATGGATTCCTCACAGACGAATAGCACGTAGGACCATTCGGGAACAAAATTGAATAATAACCAGCAGAGCAATCATTAAAAAGTAATTTACCGTTGGAATTGGTTTGAGCATTATTCCGCAGGGTCAGTGTTTGGCGTTAAAATCACCGATTATGAAGAATTTCGACCGAGTTTTTGTAAGTCTCCTTTCAACAAACTAATTTGCTCGCCAGTGCACTGAAAAGGCAAATAGGCTGCAGCAATAAAAATGATACCAAGATCAGTTTCAACTTCGATACCCAAACTCTCGATCACCTTGGTGTCAAGAGACGGCGTAACGGAATGTTTGAACCTGCGATTAACCGCTATTGCGATTCCTCCGCCGAATACAACAATTCGATCAAATCGATGAATAACAAAATTAGAGTTACTCTTTAATTTAATATTTGGTTTTAAAAAAGTTTCGATCACAACGTCTATATGCACATTATGTATCCTCAAGAAGTTGAAAAATTCGTCTTCGCACGTTTTTAATGAACGAGCACTCCAATTTAATAAATTTAAATGATTATTTAAAGTCATTGTTAAACTTTAATTTCGTTACAATTTTGTTAACAAATTCCCACCCGCTTGAAAAGCTTCAAACATGGAGGTAGAATTTAACATAGCAATCATCATAGGTAACATAGAGTCTTGCAAGTATTTTAATTTTTTCTTCCGTTACGCTACCTTGGACTAAAGGAAGCGTTGGGTGCAAACGAGTTTGTAGGTGTGGTAACGGTAGCCGTTATTTTGGCCTTGTTACCTGCCACTGAAGCATAAGATGACACACCTTTGTAGAATGGTGAGACGGAGGTAGAAGAAGTTATTAATCTATTTTGAATCGGATTAACACGTTTAGACGTGTTTGCTTGAAGTAGGTACATTTTTTATTTGTTTTTGTTGTCTAGAACTAGGTAGTCTTGAGAAAGACTGAACGAGCGAAAATATAGGTAGCCTTGAGAGACTGTTGCTGTTGAAAAACTCTAGGTAAACCAGGAGCTATCAAGATTTGTGACCGGTTCGAACGAAGGTTCAAGCCGGTATGCCATTTCGTGATAAATTTTATCCAATGCAGCGGACAGATCGGTGTAAATTGCATCCGTTTGATGTCCTTTCTCCAACTCTTGGATGATGTAGGGAGCATAACAAACTAGATTGGTGTTTGTTGAACGCTTGGGAAAGAACCCGTGTTGATCAGCGGATATGTAGTGTGAGCAGCAACGTGACATGAAATCAACTATTATCAACTCGAACAGCTTAGAAGATGCACATAAAGCTGCAATGCCGTGATAGTTCGAAATGATGCGCTTGTCTCCTTTTTTGTGCACTGGGAAAAGAAACGACTTTTTCCAGATTTCTGGGAATGTTCCTTTAGGTAGTGAACAGTTGAATATAGCTGCCAATGGAAACGCGACGTTAGTTGCACAATTTTTCAAAACTATCGATGGAATGCCATGAGGGCCGGGATTGGATGAGTTGTTTTTTAAGAGTAAGCGCGCTTCTAGAACCACTGCATTAGAGACGAGTGATGGAAATCCAACAGATGGAAAACACGGAATATTATTTGCCTCGTTTAAGATGGAATTGCTGTCAAGGTCTTCATTGCTGAATACACTACTAAAGTGATCGCGCAAAAGGCTGCAAATACCTTCAGTTGAGGATGCGTCATCATCACCATTAACCATGGTTTCCTCTGACCATTGACGTACTTCCAGAAGCTTTTAGGATCGGCTTTTAGTTTGTCCTGAAGTCGTTGTTGATAAGTTGCGAATAATTTGTTGTTTAAGTCTTTTGTATTCGTTGTTGATAGCCACGTATCCTGATTTCAGATGGCTAGAACGATGCTTAGAGAATTTTCGCAGCGCTGATCTTTTCTCCGTTTTCAAATGTTTTAGCCTTTTGCATGACCATATGGGTTGGTGCGGCTGGGGGCTAGTTCATTTTGGAACGAATTGTTCGATACCGTCAAGCAAAACGTGAGTGAACTGTAGGGCGGCCTGATTTGCGTCGCCAACTGGCAAGTACGTCGTGCAAATTGACACTGCTGAGAAATTGGTTCAGCGAAGAATAATCTGCTCTACTGCAGTCGTATGAAATAGTTTCTGTGGCTTCGTGGAAAGACGGTGGCTGGCTGAGACGATGGGAGATAAACAGTGGGGGATGGTGGATACAGTTCCAGTGGAGCTGGAGCTTTAAGAACAGTAATAGCGTTGGAAATCTTGTTGCTAGTGAAGCAAAGGTCCAAAGCCGGTAGTTTTCATTCACTATTCCATTTAATTGAACTAAACCAGCTGTGCAATAGTCGTCGAGTAACTGGGTGGCCGATGATCCAATAGATGACCGGCCGACATCGGGAAAATAATGGCCAGCGGAATGGGATTGCCATTTAACACCACTGAAGTTAAAGTCCCCCAAAACCATCATGTTATCATTCGCTTGCATTAGAGAAACAACCCAGGACAGGGAACGCGAGTGTTCATTAATAAGCTCGAAGTCATTGACGCGGTCTGGCGGGATGTAAACGATGCATATGTAAAAGGATGGTTTGGAAGGGTAAGAGCTATCCATACTTGTTCAACACCCGAGCATTCAGGAGGAATAATTAGACGGCTTTTATAACGCGAGTGGACCGCTAGGAGAACACCCCCGCCACGACGTTTAAGGCTGTTAGAAGAAGTGCGATCCGGACGGTATACGTTGTAGTTGTTGTTGAACAGGCTGGATAATGTGTCACTATTCAGCCACTTTTCAGTTAATGCATAAATATCAAACGCTTAGTCGGAGAGGGCCAGCGAGTACTGAGTAATGGATGAGTTGATTCCACCTACGTTCTGATACTATGATGTAAGCTCGTCAACGTTCATATTAGGGCTGGAGTGTAAGTTGTTGCTATCAGGAAGCAGCTGAACGTGTTCAGAGGGTTGCAAATCTGAAAGACGTGGAACGCTATTTGAACCTGCAGTTGTCCGGCCCAGCTTCGTTCAGTCGTGTAGCATATTTACCTGAGAAACTATGCTCAGTAGCAGTTAATTGCTACTTGCGTTTTCTTGAGCGGAACGGTTTAATGGAAGTCGGAAGCTAGACGATGGCAGCTATGGGAGCTCCTGCGTACTTTGTTTGTAAGATCGTACAAGATTACCTTAGTTTGGGTTCCCTCGCATTGCTCCATCCCAGGTAATGAAGAAGCGGCCTTTTTAGCTAATGCGGGCACTTTAGAAGGCGACACCGTGGAGCAATGGAGAGTTGGGACAGTGGTTACATTCTATCATCCCGTAGGTATCAACGAAACCTGGGTTTAGAGGAATAGATGTAGGTCGTGACTTCATTGTGTGGTGTCTCGGGTCATGTACAATCACTGCACGTTAGACGCTCATCTCCGACGTATTAAGCTGGCGAATAGCGGTATCTGCGCTTATGGCGATGGTTATCACGATATCGAACATATTGTCTGGACATGCGCCGAGTATTGTTCTGACAGATCTTAATTATTAAATTCCTTTAGGGCAAGCAGCGATCTCCTCTACGTGTCCCTCGTATACACTTTCCTAAAAAACTAACAATATACGGATTTAACTGCTCCTCTTATTTTCTTATCATTCTCAGGAGTGCCATCCTCCGCCTGTACCGTACACCAACGATGGTTTGATGAGACAAGGTGACACGAAACAACTCTGTCTCTGGAAAAATACAAAGCTCATCTTTGCCAAAAAAAAGATAACAGTGCATAATTCCAGCTGGATTGAAAATGATCGATTAGGATCGATTTGCGAGGATTCATTGAACTGCTCAGATAAACGTTCTGTCAAACTTTACAACGGGAAATTTCGAATACGTAATAGACAAGCAGTGTCAACTTTGGACAGTCCTAGTTTACATATCTTCAGTTGAATATATTTCCCCTTTTTTCTGGTTTTCCTCAACAAGTAGAATTCATAATCCTTGCATTACTCATACACATCAGTCTTCAACTGTGGTGCTGCATCATACACGCATTCCTTAAATTCAGATCTTTGCGGAGCGCTGTTTCGTTTACGGCCGTTTTCTACTAGAAACGCATTTTAATAATCAACCCCGGCTACCATCAGAGTGCAAGTAATAATAGTCTGTTCACTACATTTTCGTTCGATTTCAAATATAACGTTATCTAAGTCTGTGGATAGTTTTCTTGTTTTATACTTCTTTCTAAATTTTGTTAAGGGCGGCTGTAATCCGAAACGGGAAACGATTAATAGATAACAACTGTTTTTGTTTTACTTTTACTTTATCCACTTGTAATGTTTAAAGATGCTTTTTTAAAAGGGGAATTCTACCAAGTTTTACGATTTCTCTTTTTGTGTTCTGTAATGACTAATCTATTAGCGAATTTATTTCTATTACTACTCGCTTAAGAGTTCCATAAATTATATTGGTATTACTAATAAACAACAGCATTTTATTTTCGGACAGTTCTTTCCACACACATCGCACTAACCGTCGAATAGCTATTACTAAAAAAAAGTTTTAAAATTTATCTAATCTGGCAGACCTTGTCCTCACTCACCGGTCCAAATTACTCTCGGTCCAACGGAAACTCTACAGTCTACAGTCTGATAATAATATTAATGGTCAAATTTTAAAAGCGACAAGCAAAAAAAATGTACAAAAGTCGATGACCAAAGCAGCGATGCATAATCGGTTTTCAAAGCGGGACCAAATGTCCTAGCAACTGTTGATGTGTTCGCACGCCACTATTTCGATCAAAGACAGTAGAATGAAATTCTTATCTGAGATAAATTTACTTCATAAGCCTTCTAAACTTTCCGCCATTCATTCAAATACAACCCGCTCAAATCAAATTGTGGACTTTTTATCTCGGGTTCGTCAGGAATTTGTTGCAACAAATAGAATTTCATAGTTCATTTCATAGAAAATTAACACACATACACGATAACCACATACACACACAAAAGTGCACCGATTAACTAAAACAGTATAGTTTGTTTCGTCTTCTCGCTTGTGTGGTTCTTCCACTGCACGGTCAACTATTTCAATATTTTGCTTTTGTTGTGGCCAACAGTATGTTTATTTTCAAATATTGTATACCGAATATAATCTTATTTGTAATCATCTGTTTGTTATCCTGTTTGCGCAAAGCTTTCTATATGTTCCTGCTTCACGCGCACATACAAATATGCGTGAAACGTCCAGCGAATCGTCGAAAGAATGTATGTGTGTGTGAGTGAGGTTGTGTTTTTGTTATATGTCTGGTTGTTATTTTCTGACTGGTTTCTACTGCATATGATAAACGGGTCCTACTAAATACATTGTCCCGGCAAATCCTTACGTGATTTCAGCTATTATTTCGAACGATCCCACGTACACGGCACATCACACCCGAACGAACGTAACGTTGTGTAGGAGAGAAGAGAAAAACAAGAATAAGCAATAGGTTTGTTGGTTCGAAGGTGTTTGTGGGCACATCTGACTTGCGATGGGTTTTTGTTGGTTGGTTGGTTGGTTTATTTTGATCCGGTTTCCGATTTTTGTTTGTTTGTTATTCTTTCGTTCAGTATGCGTCGTCATCGTCAGTCTCTTGCTGGGGTTGAGCTCGGCCGCCAACGGCAGCAGAGGAGGAATACTCACGTGATGGACTTCGGCCCACCTGGACCATAGCTTGGGGCGTCGTCGATTCGTCCTTTTGAGAGCAATTCAGAAAGTCCCATATCAGGATGGTATCATCGTGGGAGCTACTCACTATCTGGAACTCGTCGAACTGAAGCCGGAAGACGCGGCCCGTGTGTTCCTGGGAAAGATAAAAAAAAATAATTACCGAAAGATGATCTTGAATGTGCCAGGGCAAATATGTTATTATACGCAGGTGGGGTCACAGTCACTCCCATAGTCTTTTTTGCAACTTCTCACGTAACTGTCAACTGTCAAAATTTAGTTTGATTAGTATTATTAATCATCGCCAGCACGACTGAAGTGGACTATAAGACACGCTGAACCACAACATCCATAGGCATTATTTTGATCGCTACCTCCGTTATCCCGCAAGGAAATCATCTGGGCTCAGTAACATTTTTTTCTATTTTAATGACGAATTTCGTCATCTAGGATTCGGCGCTTCGTTCAAACCATACACTTCATCAGTAGTGGCAAGTGCGTACAAACATCACTAGTGCAGTGAAGGGGTAGGATGGGATCGATTCTTTTATCTTCGACTTGCAAATGGGTGTGGCTGCCTGCTTTGTCAGACGAAAATGCACGGACGAACCGTTTTGTGACCACTTCTCAAGTAATTTATGAGAAGGATCTGCAAGCATACTGTCAAAATTTATTTGGAGCAAAAAAATCCGAACGTCCCGTTACTCGCAAAACCAGAGCTAGTAACGTCTTCAAAGTTTACTCCTATTGTTACGGAGGATCGCACCAGTCCCTCGAGTACCCCCCGGTCGCAAGAGAGCGCGGGGCAAATAGTATAAGTGACGAGAAGTATTGTAAGTAGAAGAAAGAATAATTATAAACTTATATTTACAATTGTGTGTTGGTCAGATAACTGACAGTGGGAAGATTGGTGAAAAAGGTGAATTAGGGTGACCAATGTGAGTCAACTGAATACAAAACAAAACAATAAAAATAATCGATTCATTTAGCTTGCAGCCTAATATCCAGAACAACGGTGTATTGCTGAAAAGACCCCGAAAATTCCCCCAACAAACTAAAAGATTGTTCAAGATGCGAAGCTCACGGAGCAAGAAAACCCACTGTCAGGCGTATATTGAAGTGGATACAGACCGAATGGTAAGCTACTGCCATTGCGCGAGTTGTGGTGGCACAACAGTTGCGTTGGTATCAACGGCAGTATCGCAGAGCCAGACCAAGCCTTTACATGTCCCAACTGTCAACGGTCATCATAGACGATACCAGTGGAAAGGCCCAAAAGTGGTACAAGTTTCAGAACAAGTTCTGTAAAGAATACTGCGAGTGCACGAGCTAAGTTAGTTCAGCTGCAGATGGATAGGTTGGAAGCGCAGAAGAAGATAGCGCTCAAACGTCTGAAGTTGCAATATGAGAAGCCCGAGAATGAGCTCGCAGCGATGAAGCTGCAAGTCGAAACGGAAACTCTGGAAGAAACCTTCCGGCTACGTGGGCAGCTGGAGTTCGGAAATGAGGATGATGATGACAACAGTGCGAATTCACAGCAGAATTCTTATAGCAAAGTGAGACAGTGGCGAAGTCAACAGTACGAGGCTATGAGCTCGACTATGATGAGACCCACAGAGGCAGCAACTGGGGCTGTTCAGTGGACGGAAAATACAACGACACCTAGGACAGATGCTAGACAGAAATGACGTAAGGTACCAACTAGCGATAAGCAAACCGTTTTGGATAGGGCGTTAGAAGGTATTTCACTGAACGATACAGCAGTACGGTCTTCGTTAGGGGGTCTCATTGGCCGAACTTCTGAAACCGTTGTGCACACATATGTCACTAGCAAACTAGATCCCCAAACCCGGTGTTAGAACCCGTCTTACCGAGTATCAGCGGTATGCAGTTAGCTATGCAGGTATACAGATCTTTCCCTCCCACACCGACCGGGAATGAACCGAAACCCTTAAATTATGCCCCGACAAATACTCAAGTTGGTCTGTATCGAAGTCTTCTGTCAAATAGTCCGATTGTTGTTGGTACCTACTGGAGTGAGTGCAAACAGTGTCGGAATATTAAGAACGAGACCCGGATATTTATCACAGCTGAAACCCATAACCGATGAATCAGAGCCGATCCCAGCGCCAACTGCAGGATACCCGATGCCGAGGTCCGGATTCGAACCGCACACCTTTTCGGGGCAACCTAGTGGACATCTACCGCCGATGTCCGGTGGTCAATCGTTGCCGGTACCAACAGATCGTTTCTTATCAGGTTTGGGAGCGCCACCAATGCCAAGAATACCGACATGGAATCAGGGCGGACAACTGAGTCAGAGCGCAAAGCAGTTGGATGAACCACTTCGGTTATCTTATCACGGTGGACCGAATCCGCAACAGCTCGCTGCCAGGCAGGTGATCTTCAAAGAGCTGCCTACCTTCTCGGGAAATCCAGAGGACTGGCCTCTATTCAGCAGCTCTTATTTCAACACGACGGAAGCGTGCGGATATTCTGATACAGAGAATTTGGCCAGACTGCAGTGGTGTTTGAAGGGGAACGCATTCGAAGCGGTACGAAGTCGTTTACTGCTACCGGCAGCTGTGTCACATGTTATTGCCACACTTGAGACGCTGTACGGTAGACTGGAGCTGTTAATCCACGCATTGCTGCAGAAGGTGCGCAACGTTCCAGGACCGAAGCAAGACCGGCTCGACACGTTTATCGGATACGGATTGGCAGTTCAAAATCTATGCGATCACCTGCATGCCGGCGGTCATTTGAACAATCAAATGCTATTGTTCGAGCTAGTGGACAAGATACCTGCGAACATGAAGCTTGATTGGTCGTTGTATAAAGAAAGGTGCAGAGAGGTGAACATTCGATCGTATTCCCAGTACATGTCGACGTTGGTTAGAGCGGCAAATGATGTGACACTACACTACGAACCGAGACAACCGCAACCGCAATTGCAGCCTACGAAGCTAGATGTCACAGAGGAACCAGCGAAAACGCCGGGGAAGGGTGAGGCTATGGATATACCTCCGCGCTTATCCGATCCAGCATGTCTGGTTTGCGAAGACTCAAAGCATCGGGTGAAGAACTGCGGTGTGCTTGCCAAGAAGACGTTGGACGAGCGCTGGAAGACTATACAGGAGCTCAAACTTTGTCGTATATGGGTGGGATCTCATGGAATGTGTCCGTGCCGAGTCAGAGTGTTAGATCGACGGATGCCAGCTTCATTCACCGCTACACTCAAAGCAGACGCAGAGAGAACTTGTGTCAAAACAGGGGAAGTTTGAACCCAAACCGTCGGGATCTGAAGCCGTTACCAACCATCACTAGGCAAGACCATACTTTTTCGAATTATCCCTGTAGAGCTGCATAAAAAACAACCGTTCGGTGTCAACTTACGCGTTCTTGGATAACGGGTGGTCGCGGATGCTGGTCGACGAAGATATTGCGATACAATTGGGCGTCAAAGGAAATTCGCTTTCACTGTGTCTGCAGTGGACAGCTAACACGAAACGAATTGAGACCGAGTCTCAGCGGATTGCTTTGAAGAATCGTGGAGAAGCCGATGCGACAAAGTTCACGCTGAGCGATGTGCGCACTGTGGGTAAGCTGGAGCTACAACCGCAGTGCCTGCGATACGCGGAGTTGGCTGAGTCGTTACCATATTTGAAAGGTCTCCCGATCAAAGATTACGAGAACGCATTGCTTCGTATTCTTAATGGTAACAACAATGCTCACGTGACTGCCATGCGCAAGATACGTTTGGGCCAGCCTGGAGAACCGATTGCGGCGAAATCGCGGCTCGGGTTGACTGTGTACGGCAAGCAAGACAAAACTGCGGATCGCGCACACAGTTTCCATAACTGCGAGTGTCAGGATGACCGGTCACGATCGTTAAACAGTTCTTCTCGGTGGAAAGTACGGGTATCGAGGTTGTAGGATGTCCCGAAACTCCGGAAGTACAACGTGCGAACAATATCCTTCAGAAAATTACGAAGCGTGTCGGTCAGCGGTTCGCGACGAGACTGCTGCGGCGATATGATTATTTCGAGTTTTCGGATAGCTATCCGATGGCAGTTCGTCGAGTGCAATGATTGGAGCGACGAATCTTGAAAGACCCAGTAATTGGCGACAGTATTGTGAAGAAGCTTTCCGAATACCAGGCGAAGGAGTACATCCATAAAGCGACCTCGGAGGAACTGGAGGAGGCGGACCCTAGACAAACTTGGTACCTTCCATTGGGTGTCGTTGTAAATCCGAAGAAGCCATCGAAAATCCGCATATTTTGTGATGCCACAGCCAAAGTAGATGGCATTTCGTTGAACACGATGCTGTTGAAAGGATCGGATCTTCTGAACTCTCTTCTGGCAGTGCTCTTCGGATTCCGGGAATGACGGGTGGTCCTCTGCGCGGATTTGAAAGAGATGTTCCATCGAATTAAAATTCGACGGGAAGATCGTCATGCACAACGGATGCTTTGGCGGGAAGACCCAAGTATAAACCCACAGTATATCTGATGTCACTACGTTTGGGGCCGCGTGATCACCATGCTCGTTACAACATGTGACATTACGTCGACGATTATCTGGACAGTGCAGACAGCGTAGAGGATGCGGTAAAAATAGCGTTGGAATTTAGGCACCCACCAATTTCACCTGCGAAATTGGTTGTTGAGCTCCAAGCTCCAAGGTTCTGGCACGGGTCGGGGAAGGCGACCCTGCTTTCGAGAAATGCATCCAGCTGGACAAGAATTGCTCCATGGAACCGGTACTTGGCATGTACTGGAAACCAGAAGAAGACGTCTTCACGTTCTCAACGACACTAGCGATTGAGACGAGCCACCACTGACAACGGACAACGGTTTACTATTGATCAATCTTGCCGAAAGAGAAAGGGTTATATAACCAATGAGCGAGATTTACTTCTGACTGTTGTCACTTGTTTCCAATCGTGGAAAACAATGAACGTCCCTTTTTTGCATACTGAACTATAGCCACTTATTAGAATTGTTAGAACACTTACCATTAACGTCTTTAAGCACAGCGTGTTGGTCTGCGCTCGAATGTCTAAGGCAGCTTGGAGATCCCACACCTTGATTTTGCCATCGTAAGCACCGCTCACGATGCGTTTCGAGTCGAATCGAATGCAGCGGACGAGCTCTTCGTGACCCTCGAGAATCCGCAAACAGGTACCACATTCGATGTCCCAAAGTCTGGAAAGTTAAACGGTGGGAAGGTACGTTAATAACTAAACGTAAAATGTTGCTCTATTCGTTACCTTATAGAATTATCTGAACTACCGCTAACAACCAGCCGGTCCCGGTACTGAAGACACGCGATGCCGCGCTTGTGACCATTGAGGGTGCGTACAAACTCGCACGTCGAAGTGTTCCACACTTTGATCGTGCGATCACCGGAAGCCGAGACAATGTATTTCTCGTCAAAATCCACTACATTAACAGCAGCCCGATGGCCTACCAGTACCCGCCGGAGGGCAATCTCCGTAGGCGATGTCATGTCCCACACGGCAATCGAGCGATCCTTCAAAATAAAATAAATTATCGGATGAATGTTTAGGGTATGTCTAAGACAGTAAAAATGATGTTTCTTTTTCCTACCTTGGAACAGGTCACCATCATGCCGTTGTTGAAGCGTAAATGCAGCACCGCTTCGCAGTGATGTATCAGTGTGTTAACCATATCACCAGAGTTTACGTCCCACACGCGGACCGTGGAATCACTGGAACCGCTGATGATCACTTTGTCGTCATATTGCAGACAAAGTACTGATCCGGTATGACCGGTTAAAATCTACAAAAAAAAACCAAATGAACACACCCCTCGTTGGTGTTATGAGCAAACAATTTGAAACATACCTTACAACATTGAAGCGAATTGCGGTCCCAGATTTTAATTGTATTATCTCTGAGACCGGACACGATCTTATCATCGTCGTACTGTAGACAGTACACGCCTTTCGAGTTCTCCGATCGACAGTTTATTCGCTGCAGGTTGTGATTACCGGTGCGCCAATTGTTCTCGATCGCTTCGATATCTTTCATTATTTTCGGGAACAGCTCACGGTAAAATTTGTGCGGTCTATGTGTTACACCCGGTCGCGGTATGAACAGATATTTAATCCTAAAAAAATACACACACGCGTTCGTTATTCTCTAGACAATACACATAAAGCAATCGGGAAATTTACCATCCTTTTCGTTCCGCAAGCCCTCGCCAGAGGGAATCGGTACGAACGTTCCGTTCTATTAGTTTTTTCCATAGCATGCCCTCTGATATGACTCGGGACCACTCTTTGCATACACGCTCTGCTCGGCACAGTGATTTGGCGTCCAGATAGGAGAGGATGTTTTCTGCTACATGATCCAGTCCCTTTGCTGCAATGGAATAGAGTTGAAATGGTAATTTAATTCGCAGAACTGTAACGATTGCAAGCTTTATATTTTATGCGAATAATGTTGAATATAGGGTAGAGAGCCTATTTTTCTTTCAAAAGCCGGAAGCCGCAGCAAAAAGAGTGACCTGCAAAGGGGTCAGCACTAGTAAGTTTAGATGCGTCCTCGTAATGAAAATACCCACATATTTTGGATGTGATTAAACTAATCAATCTATGAACTTCGTACAAAATACTTCTGTTGTTGTTGAGTACCCATAGCTAACGACAATAATTACGCCGTTGTGAAAGTATTGTAAGTATTTGAAGTACATATTTGTAGTCCTAAAAATACTTAATACAATACAATGCGCTTTACTTAAATTCCCTTTGGTAATGGAATTACAATAAATTTGTCAAGTACTTTGTTTTTAATGGCGCTACAATGAATCAAGTGTCAATTTTTGCAATGCGTCGTATTGAAGTGCTTATTCCTTAATGATCAGCGGCTTCAAGCAAAACGCCAACTTCTCCGTCCGAAATGTCGCCAAACAAGCTGGGAGTGTTATTTACAACCGTGCATTGAACTAAAAACGAACCAAAGCTTTGGTTGTTGCACCACAGTGCATCGGTAAACAAAACATAATGGTCATAGCACGATCCCGAAAGTTGAGCACGATACTGACGAAATTCAGTTGTGTGCTTATGGACACCTCGACAAGGCATACTTTAAACAGTTTCCTGGGCAGAAGTTTCATACGGCACCGGATGAGAAAAAGTGGCAACATTTTCAAGCAAACGAAACTGTCGAAGTTCGGTAAGAAGTATTTGGTTTGGCAGGCTATCTGTATCTGCGGCTTGAAAAGCAACATATTCACTTTGTATAACCGCAGTTGAGATCGCGTTTTTAAATTCGTAGGTTGTAACAGATTGACTAAATCATCAGGGGTTTTGATTTTTGAATATGACGAGATCGCAGAATGTGCACCAAAAAATCCTGAATTTTACTTCCGTCGCAAACCACAGCCCAATCTGACACGACTAAGAGGCACCCCCACGATAAATGGACCAGAAAGGCATGAAATGTCGAAACTCGGTGCCATGTCGAAAAGAATGCTTCCCATGAAAATCTCCGAAGAAAGGTCGGAAATGTGGTCTCCAACCTTTCTCCGCACACAAATATAGTCCCTCCCCAGAGTCAAATCTCGCGATCTCCGATAGCCTCACGGCCATACCCGACTGATCCCATATTCCTCACAGCCCCCTCCCCGCACGGGCTTGATTCGCTGCTCGGATCACCACCCCTACGCAACTAATGAGTTTGACTGAGTTAGTAGTGCACGGTACTTGTTATTTGATTGTCAACATGATTTTGACATAAAATTCTGGCATTTGCTTTTCAACTAGACATTGGCCCCACTAGCGATGGTCCAACAAAAGCGGTCTAATTAAAAGCCAGTGACTCA
Source organism: Topomyia yanbarensis (assembly GCF_030247195.1). Lineage (NCBI taxonomy): Eukaryota > Metazoa > Arthropoda > Insecta > Diptera > Culicidae > Topomyia > Topomyia yanbarensis. The sequence goes on along the minus strand of NC_080671.1, from coordinate 387,970,740 downwards.
AAACCGCATGACTTGTAAAAAATACTTTTTTTTGTTGGCGACACATGGATTTTAGCACATTGTTGACCTGTTTTTGGCTTCATAAATAGGGTAACTGTACCCTTATTCATTTTAGCTCCTCTGTTCACCCCACTCATTTGTACACATTAGTAAGAGCAGTATCTGTATTCAACGTGAACAGCTTAAATGATAGGATGAATAAGGGTGCGTTGTACTTGGCTTTTCACGTTCAACACTAGCACTCATCTTCTTTAGCGCCGATTCGCCAGTCCAGAGCACGCGGTTATGCTGCAAAAGATTATTATTATTATTATTTAAAAAGGTTTTAACCTCAAGGGTCATTTGCCCTGTTCAAAAATAGATGCATTTCCGATTGACATCATTCAAATAAAAAGCTATTGCGCGCGAGTGAATACCCTTAACCAGAGCTTAAAAAAATGACATCTCTGCGAGAACTTGAAAGAGAAACTAAACTCAATTGATGCCCGCCGCGATGAATGAAATGTTTGGTTCGTTTCCCTCGTCATTCGTTCTCCCGACACAGCGCATTCAACACAATACACTTTACAATACACTTTATCAGAGCTTAAAAAAATTGACATCCCTGCGCGAACTTGAAAGAGAAACTAAACTCAATTGATGCCCGCTGCGATAAATGAAATGTTCGGTTCGTTTCCCTCGTTATTCGTTCTCCCGACACAGCGCATTCAGGTCTGGATATGTTCGGTTTCAGAAGCACACTGAAGTTTTTTTTTCTATGCTAGCTCTGAAAGAGATTATGGAGCAAAAGTGCACTAGATATACACTACACGGAAAAAAGTTATTCCCAAAATCGTGAATAAAGTGCCATGAATTCTGGAACAATCACGTTTTTACGTTACGAAAACAGGACCATGACCAAAAATCATAGCTCTTATAATTATGTTCAATTTCCCTTCAGTGACGCCCGCATAACGCTTTCATTAGTGGAAATATTTGATTTTGTTTTGTGAACTTCAGTCACGGTTTCCGCCAAGAACTAGTTCACAACTTTATGAACATTATTCATAAAACCAAAGAATGACTCATGATTTTTATCATAGTTATAGGAACAATAGTTCACACAATCAAAATATTCTGGCTATTTTTTCATTAACTATATCACGAAATTCGGAATTTTATTCATGAATCCATTCAATCCTCGTGAACTAATTCATGATTCCTAATATATTAGTCACGATCCAATATCCGTGCTCGTGAAATGGTTCACAAAATCAAATATTCATGCATTCGTGAACTGGTTCATGATTCCTAATATATTAGTTAGGATCCAATATCCATGCTCGTAAAATAGGTCACGGCATCATGAAATATTATTCATGTGTTCGTGAACCGGTTCATGATATCCAGTATAACAGTCACAACTTACCATTCGTTTTCGTGAAATAGTTGACGAAATCATAAAATATTATTCATGTACTCGTGAACTAGTTCATGATTCCTAACATACTAGTCATCATCCAATATCCGTACTCGTGAAATAGTTCACGAAATCATGAAATATTATTCATGTATTCGTGAACTGGTTCATGATACCAAGTTTAATAGTCACAACTTATTCGTTTTCGTGAAAAAGTTCACGAAATCATAAAATAATAATCATGTATTCGTGAACTGGTTCGTGATTCCTAGTACATGATTTATGATCTATCTAGTATCTATTAACGTGCTTGTGATATTTAAAAGATATTCCTAATCATTTGCAATTCCATGCAACATGGTAATGAAATTTTTACGTGAACTCTATCGCAAAAGTTGGAGTATTATTCGTGGAATCATTTTTGTTCCATGCACATTTTTATGAAATACCCAGGTGCTAGCGACCAGTAATAGGTACGAGCAGTAGATATAAAAAAACTACTAGAACCTCGAATATCGTTATTTATTTAATAAGGTTCATTGTGATATCCGGACAGAAAACGAAAACTTCACTGAGAACCCAAAATAGTGGGCGTGATATAGTTCACAGAACCAGATATCGTGAATGAGTCTTATTTTAATGATCCAGTTCATATTGTCACGTTATTCCGAGTAAAAAAAACCTGTTTTAATCCACCTAGTGGTGCGATTGTGCCTTTCTCATTTCTCTAAACTATGGCACGGAGGCTGTTTATGTTCAACATAATTGTGGAAATGTCCATTACATTCTTAGTACACTTTGCACATAAACACAATGGCTTGCCAGCCACGAACTTGATGAGCTACGTGTCGACGGTGAAACACTTGAAACAAAAAATATCATACTTTATTAGCCTAATCAGCATTAGATCAATGTTATCTGCTTGCTAACTCATTTCGTCATGCGGGGGTGGGTGTGTGAGGAGGGCGAAAGTCCCATGAACGAACGACTCCCCAGCTTAAATTGGTATGCTTTGTGATATAGTGGTGGTTCAAAGATGATGGGGTTGAAAGGGAGGGGTATGAGGACTGGATGGGGAGGTGGTCTGAGGGGTGATTTAAGGAGATTTTTAAGGGAGGGGAGTGAACAGTAGAGGGGGGGGGGGGTGTAACCCCTCTCCGTAAACCATCAACTACGCCCCTGTTAAAATCCAGAAACCTTATGCGAGTCAAAAAAAAAATTTGGCCGGGATTAGGTTGACGTTTTTCAGAGTGATTGCATAACCTTTCTATATGAGAAAGGCAAAAATGTGTAAAAATCCAAAAAAGTGAATCGTCGTCAAATTTTTTTTCGAGTTTGCATCAAATCTCGACGTTTCATGCACTTTGAAGACATTTAGCATCAAAAATAAAAATTCTATTTTTAATTTTTCCTATAGTGTACATGAGAAATTTCTGTGTGGCCGCACTCTTAAACCCGTAATTCCGGAACCAGAATTCCGATCGATCCAAAATTCAATAGCAGCCGATGGGAAGGTTGCACTTTTCATTTGAGTCTAAGTTTGTACAAATCGGTCCAGCCATCTCTGAGAAAATTGAGCGACATTATTTGACACATACGCACATACATACACACACATACACACAGACACACACACATACAGACTTTTTCCGATCTCGACGAACTGAGTCGAATGGGATATGACACACGGCCCTCCGGGCCGGGATTAGTTTGACGTTTTTCAGAGTAATTGCATAACCTTTCTATATGAGAAAGGCAAACACCATTAGTAACCAAAAAGTAATAGATCGCGATAAGGCGAAGAGAATTTACGAATACCATGATAAAAATGCTGATATCATTAACATTACTCTTTGAAAGTAAGCTCTAAAATAAAATATCATGATAACATGAACAGAAATTACAAAAATAGTGACTAAGATCCTGAAACCATGAGCACAAACCACACAACTAGTAACAAAAATATCTAAAATCGTGAACAAGATCCTGAAATCATGAACATGAATTGATCTATTCGTGACTAAAATATCACGAAAACATGAACAGAAGTTACAAAAATCGCGACTAAGATCCTGAAATCATGAACTTAAATCACCCAACTCGTGACAAAAATATTTAAAATCGTGACAAAGATCCTGAAATCATGATCATGCTGCACTCTACTCATGACTAAAATATCATGATAACGTGAATGAAAATTACGAACATCGCGACTAAGATCTTGAAATCATGAACTTTAATCCCGCTAACGTCATGAGAATTCACAAGAATCGCGAATAAGCTCTTGAAATCATGAACAACGTTTGACTGTCGACTGTGTATTCCCAAATAATGAACAAGAATCACAACAAAACTAAACATGTCCAGGGAACAACAACAGTAACCCAACCAACCATTCTAATGTAACGCCATGTATATATCGGAGTGAACTGGTTTTTAGAAAACAAAATAGTTTCATTAATACGAGGTATATTATTTATAATTTCAGGAACTTGGTCACGGTTTTCGTAAATCGTTCAGTTCATGAAATCATGACCTTTTGTTCATGAATTTATGAACGGATTTTTTCCGTGTACTACCCAAAAGTTTAAGTTCACCCTACAATGTTAATGTAATATTCAAAAAGCTGTGATTTTCTTCATTTATTGTTATTAATTATCATTACATAATTATTTTTAGACCCATTTCTCTACGGTCGACACATAAAATATGTAGTTTTTTTTCACTTTTCAATTTGAATGGATATTTTTTTCGGCAGTTTCGATTTTCAATGTAAAAATCTTTCTACTTACCTTTTAATAAAGAAAATTACAAAAAAAAAAAAAACAATTTGGAATATAATTTTTGTAGTGAGCTCTCGCAGCACTAAGATGTTGTATGTGATCTAAGCGTCACCCAAAGGCGTCAAACACCCTCCTACACTCTGACCAGTAGCGTGTAGCAACACGATATAGTCAAGACGCACGTGCTTGACATAGTTTTCTGAGAAACCCACTCAATTATGTAAAATTCGAAAAAAGCGAGTGAACTTAAACTTTTGACTGGTAGTGTAGATTATGCAGTGCACTTATGCTCGAAAAAGTAGAAGATGCCAGCTTCTGCCTTTTAAACTGTCTACATAATAACACATGAATGCTTTGATTGGTGAAGGAATTTATATTTCCGCTGCACTAAAGCATTCGATTCTGCATGAAATTTAAGTCAGTTGGCAAGTTAATGAATGAGGGAGACGGTGAATCTGAATGTTGGTTTCGGTAAATACAAGCAGAAATAGGTAACTGATTTTGAAATTTCGGAGCACTGACCGTCTGTTGGTTGTTCAGTTTGTACTCTCTCTCGCTCTCGTGTATATGTCCATGTCGTTGTCGCTAGAACTGTTTTAGTTTTCGCTTATGGTTGTTTTTTATGCTTCTTGTGTTTTTGAATAACTTTGATGTATCCGTCTGTTTGGTTATTCCATCGCTGAGTGTACTGGATGTTGGATTAGGGTTATCAAGAATTATTGTTTGGTCTACTGACTGTCATATGGCAGTGCAAGACTATTTATTAGTGTGTGGGTTGTAGTAGATACATTTTCAGTTTTGGCGCATGGTTTATCGTAATGCGCCGTCTGGTTGCAGAACTGACACGCTGGCGTCTATCCAGAATATGTGCATAGCGTTCTTTAAATGTAAGTATCGTGAGCATATTTGCATTCGAAGGTCAAGCAGGACGAAATAGGCTGGTACAGCTGCATTCTAACCACACGAACCCCATTGAGAATTCTGGGGGAAAAGTTTCTAGTTACAAGCGCGTATATATTTGGTTGGTTCGACAATAATAATTTAACCGTCTACTGTTGCGTCAAAGAAATCGTATGTTCACTTCTTTTACATACTAAAAATATGTCTACTGAAAGTGTAAAATAAACAAACTCAAATCAGTGGTTGTTCTACTCATGAACGCGTAGATGTTAAATGCCTGTTTCCCACGATAATTTGCGAGGAAAATAAGTTTTCTGGATTTAATGAATTGCATGTGGAACGTTTAAATTTCTATCAAATTTAAAAGAATTAAGGTATGATTTTAAACCGGTTGACCAATGTTTCAATCTATCTTAAACAGAAGGACGAATAATTCTCGGTGTGTAGAAAAGAAGATTGTATATTGCAAGTAATTTCAAATCATACAACTATATATAAGTATTCAATGATCCTATTATACATGGTTGTATTGCTTATGTTTCAGTTAAGAAATCTTTTTTCAAGTCTAATTAAGTGATAGTCTTCTCGGATATGATATATATTGTTTGTTCTTTTTCTATGGTAAATTAAACATTCTACAAGACGTTTATTGGACAATTAACTGGTGGTTTTTGTTTTGGTCAGCTCCAGCGCACAGTTTTCTGTCAACGAACATTGGTCCTATTTGTTAGATGTTGGATGAAATCGATGACGAAAAAATCAGCTGAACATAAACGTCTCATGGAACGGCATTAGAGATGATTGCGACGTTTTAGCCGCTTTGTGGTATATTGAACAGGTTGACGGTGGAACCACACGTCGCCTCTGGTATTTCGGCATGATTTTTGTTTTTAATGTATTCGGAGCTGATGCTGTGGTACACTAGGAGGTTGCTAACAGTCTGTTTTCTTCCTCCGGACAAAACCAGCCTAGAGGCCGTCTGATATCCGGCGGGTTTAAGTATCTCAACCAAGAATTACGACATGTCAGCAGAAACCACTGGGTTCCTGCTGCCATGTCGTAAGAGGCGACTGAAAACAGGAGAAGTCCTCAAGTCAAGGTGTTTCTCCGTGCCGAGGTCTGAATGGCAGGCAGTTCGCGCACGGAGTATTGCTGGGTTACGCGAATCTCTGACACAGTGAACGTTTGTTTCTTCGCAAATCGTGAGAATCAAGTGAAAATTACGTCCCCAATACCCATTTCGGGGTTCGCTGTGGGCGACTTTAAGCCAACGTATTTGGTATCTTCTAATTGCTGTAATAAAGGGCTGATGATGAAATGTAATGCTGTGATCGAGTATGGTTAGAGTGACACAAATTAATCTTCAGCATAAACCTACAGCAATGTATCACGCCTTGTACAGAAAGGAAAACTTTTCACAGATGCACAAAAGAAAACTTTTATGTTGGAGAGCTACTTAATCCCATCTTCGCAGTTTTCAACGAAAATAGCATGGCAAATCCACGTGAAATACCTCGGGCATGTATACTTGCGAATAGTGCTATTGACGCATGTTTCATATCCGGCCTCACAGCTAAACAAGAAAATGTTCTAGTGTTCGGCATATTTACCGCATAATGAATCATCATGTTCTGATGATATGAAACGGTTGTATCATACTGTGGCAGAGATGCACTTCCCACCACATCATTTGGGGCAGCTTAGATATCACTTTGACAGGCACCGAATTGATTGAATACTTAAGTAGTACAAATGTGCATATACTTAATGTGGGAAATCGCCCAACATTTGCACAATCTTGTAGGGGAGGGGTGTTAGATGAAACTCTGTGCTCTGAAGGTAATACTTTATTAATATTATTTACTATTTCATTTTTGACGCTGTGCGTCTACAGATTACAACTTAGTCTAGGTTACACAAGCATTTCAACACATAAAATCAATTTCATGACAGAGTTCATCTCGTTACAATAAAAACATAAATAGAGAACATTGATTACGTCGGCTCCATATGGATTTCCACTTTAAATGAAATCAACGGCATCGAAAATTCCTCGTCCATCACTGGAACAAGTTTCTTTACTGCGGCAAGGTTAACACTAAGCGATTCTTTGACCGTTTCGGCGACATCACTTTCACTCAGTGTATTTCTAATACGCGTAAATAGCAGAAATGTTATTCGAAGCTAACGAATGCATGTCTCTTGTTTCAACTTAATCGATTAGAGCGGTGAAGACTGAGCCAGAGGTACGGTTTGTAAAGGCACTAATACGCCGGGATTCGTTCATACCAGGTCCATAATTGTTTCATTCATTGTTGTTACTTGAATATTTAACTTGTATACTTTATCTAACAAATTCAATTCACACACGTCGGTTTGGGATTAGGGGTGTGCGTCGCTCCACGCCGACAATTTCAGGTAAAAATCGTAATGGCCAATTTCTTCACTGGATGAAAACCGGTTTTCGCAGAAAACCAGTTTTCGGGTCAACGAAAACCGGTTTTCATCGAAGTGAAGAAATTGGATGTAAGCGTTTTACCTTAAGTCAGCGGCGCACACCTCTATTTGGGATGCAGTGTTGGCAGCGGAAGCAGCGACTGATCGCGTTGAATTGGAAGCAGAAGCTTCAGAAATCAGTTTTCTCTTCTTAATGAATGCTTCGAAACGACGAACATCGCATTTGGCGTGATACTGCTCAGAACAAAAACAAACAAAGCGAAGCAATTGATTCTGTTTGTTTACCAAAATTTTCGCAATCCAGTACCTCGGAAACACTTCATTCAGCCGCACTTCTACACTATTTTGCAGGAAACGACGGTTGCGCGCAGAAATATCACAATAACCGGAATAATCACCGGTAGTACAACGTTTAACACAAGAAGCCAATACAAATTTCTCGAGCAACTCTCTTAGCATTTCAAATGCTATCTACCTTCTATGGCTACCCGGTCATTCCGGTATTACTGAAAATGAATGGGCAGACGAATTGGCTAGAGCTGGCACTACAACTACAACGATTAGTTCGATAAAGCACAAGATTCGCACCCAAGTAACAATTCTAGTTTTATAGCACACTACAAGTGCATTCTAAGTTTTAAGAGGGGCTCCAAGAGTTGGTTTAGCTTGCAAACTTGGGTTAAAAAAAAAACTATGCTGCCGGATGTGAATACGAAAATATAAAAGAATTTGTTTTATTTTTCCAAGCACGATTGCAATATTTCATTCAGCGCATTGGCATGGCTACTATTCAAAGTGCTGAGTATTATTCGTATGTTCTTTGTGAATCCGATAACGGAACGTCACATCATTTGATATATAACTGCCCTGCAGTAATGCCATTGTGCATCCGAATTTTTGGTTCTCCATACATAAATAAAACTATGTACACGGAGCTAAAACTCCAGGATATGCTTCTTTGCTGTTAACCCAGTGTGGTAAAGAGCTATACGCTTTATCAGTAGGGCTCATTATTCCTTAAGGAGTGAAAAATTCAGGCTATTTATTGTTGTGGGTTGTGATTGTATTGTGCTGCCATTTCTATTTCCCTCGCCCTTTGGAGGGAGGTGGTAGGGCGTGCTGCAAAAACCAACTGCATATTATACCTATCATGTGAGACTAAGTTAGTGAATATTGGTTCAATCATTACCGAAGTGGCTTTAAAGGATGTTCCACATCAAATTGCATCATGAAAAAAAAACGCTGTGGAAAATAACCCATTGGGTTATTTTCTCTTGAAAATTTGGGTAGAAGTAGTTTAATGTGTATTGTTAACACTGTATTTTTATCGCTGCCAGATATACGAATATACTCAGGTTTTTTGCGGGGGGTATTTTTTACGCGGATTTTTGAATGTACGCGGTTTTCATTTACGCGTATTTTTTAACTTACGCGGTATTCTTTTACGCGATTTTTGGAATTTACGCAGTTTTCATTTACGCGGATTTTTGAATTTACGCGGTATCCATTAATGAGGTTTCCATTAACGCGGATTCTTAACTTAACGCGGATTTTGAAATTTACGCGGTTTTCATTTAAGCGGATTTTGAAGTTTACGCGGTTTTCAGTTACGCGACCTGTATCCCCGTAAAACAAACCTGAGTGCATTTGAAAAATTGGCGTCACCCGAAGTGTCTACTGAAGCCTCTGCTTCCTCAGATGAAGTAACACGAGGGCCCTAAATCCTTCTGGCCGAATCTAGCATCGTGCCACTATTAAAATATTGTCCTGAAGTGGTACGAAACCAACGGGTCACTTTCGTACCCAACCAAGGATATGAATCCCCACCCTCTCCCCTATGCACCGGAATTAAAGCCCATCGAAAAATACTGGGTAATTATGAAGCATCCCAAGGACGTCAAATCTGAGGAAGATATGAGGAAAAAGTGGGTTTCCGTACGGAAGAAGCTGCAACCAGGGGCGACATTATGGAACCGTTTCGAATCGACTTTTTCATACAAGCTCGCATACAATAAACCTTTCGTTTCGAGATGTGTAATGCCACCCCAGATGTTGTAGAGAACGTAATGAATGGAGTTATGCGTAAGGTGCAAGCGTACGGTTACGGTATTGAAGTTGAATGAAATGCCAAAAACCTACTAATGGGCTATATTTTATTGCCTGAAAGTTTAAATAGGATCAGTCCACTAGGTAGTTTTCTACAGTGTTTTATCCGTGATGAAATTTGATGTGGAATACCCTTTAGTTCTGGAATATGCCAGGACCCCAGGACTTCCGGAATTATAGATACTAGACAACATATTCCAAAAATCTTTAATCTTTACATTTAAAACTATGTTTGTGCGAATAGGTTCAGCCTTCTCTTAGAAAATTGCGTGACATTATTTGACACACACACGTAAACACACATACATACAAACGTACACAGAGCCATTTTGCGACTTCGACGAGCTGAATCGAATGGTATACGACACTCGGTCCTCTGATCCTCAGTTGGAAAATCGATTTTTGGAGTGATGTCATAGCCTTAAAGACAATATGAGAATGGTAAAAATTGCATGAAATCGTCTATTACGTTTTCCTAGTTTTAAGAAATTCACAAAACTTTTTGCATTCCCTTTAGACAAAAACACGGTGCAAATTCTAGACCTTTTTAGTGATTGTGTCAACTATCAATGACCAATTGAAAGTAAAATCACAACCGATGCTTGAAAGAGAAAATCCAAAATGAAACACCACACATCGATCGATTGGCTCACATCTTTGCAAGGTGCGATCATACTTACTAGGTAACAGTGTGATGAAATCCCGCTGCAACATCGGTTTCAGGTAGGCATTGATGTGTCCGTGCTGGTAATGACACATGCGCGACAGGAGCTGCTCGACAAAGTCCACTTGGTCCGATTCGTTCCATTTCGTGAAGTAGGAAAGACAGGCATCCCGTTCGGTCTGGAATGACTGTGAAGGCTCTTTCTTCCGCGCCGGATCGTACAGTATCGATGTGGTGAACTGTGTGGATAGAAGAGAAGATGATCGAAGGTTAGAGAATACATTCGTGAATAATTCCATTGTTTAAAGTGCTGGCCAGTTTAGACATAACTAGTGCCAGTTTATAACGATGGGAACGTTAATAACAGCAGTTACTTTACACTATTCATTTAACATATGTACCAAAATATTGTCGCAAAAAAAATTTAAATGTCATTTAAAAGAAATCACCGCTTACAAAGCTATTTATATTATGGCTAAGCAACCATGGATGTTCTTAGTTTTGACAGGAGGTAATGCTTGGCTAACTTCAAGAATATACGAAAGACGACTGTTGAAAATGGCTGCCTTTAATATTAATCTATATACGTCATGCTTTCACTATTCTACATTGATTCATCGGTACGCTTGATTGATACTGGGTGTAGCATTCCCTTTCTTAGTTTTCTATTACGATGCGTCATGGGCCTCATGAAACGAACCGAAAAGGTTTTACCCCAGCACGTTATGTGCCGGCGCGGATATGGAGAACTATTAAAAAGATGCTAATGAAACAGATTCACAATTTATGAAGGTGATTCATTCGGTTAAGTCTTGCTAAACCGCCAGTCACAGTGACTACCAGAGTTATCAACAGAGTGAAGTTTGAACACGAAAAAAAAATATCGCGTGCGAATTTGGCGAGTGTTTTTATTATTTGTTTGTAGTTTATTTTTCATCTGACCTTTATTAATCTACATGAAGTGTTGTTGGAAGGGAAAAGCCCATTTGAAGAAATGCGCGTAAAAACCACTCATCTTTTTAACATTCTTTGCAAACATGTTTACGAAGTTAATTTCACGTTGAACATTATTACTAGAACAAACATTAAAGCATTAAGTTAAATACAACTAATAAGTTTTACAGTTTCCTTACCGCGTTATCGAAACAAGTGCATCGCGAATTGAATATGCACGAAGACAATCAGACATATTCTTTCGTGACGTTACAACGATTTGCCGAATCTTCATTCGACAAATATGTTATAACTTTATCCAATGGACGCCTACATCAAAATTTATTACAGATTCAAAAAGTAGAAAGATTCAATCAACATAAACTTAATATACTGGAAGAGAATTGTTTTATGACCGATAATGTAACGTGACGTTACAACGCGTCACAAATTAGAACTTTCAACGTATTTCAATAAAAGTCTTATCATCAAATTCTAGTATATTCAGTTTATGTTGATTGAATCTTTCATGAAATTTTGTCTACTTTCCGAATCTGTAATAAGTTTTTATGTAGGCGTTCATTTGATAAAATTATAACATATTTGTCGAATGAAGATTCCTCAAATCGTTGTAAACGTCACGAAAGAATGTGTAAGAAGAATTATCACATGGAGCAAAAATCTTAGGGCGAACCAGAAATCTGTATCAAAAGTCGAGGAAGAAGTTCGATTACTTTCTATAGAATGTCGAAACTAATTGCTCGAACAACTTTGCACATATTGCGGGATAAGAGCTTTGCAACACATATCATTGAAAGACAGTAAGTTTTCTCGAAAATATCTTATCGTCGATTATGGCACCTTTAAATAGCTGAACTATTAAAAAGTGATTAAGGATGTGATCTTTTTTTCTAAGAAAAGAGCATTTGTATTTTAAGGTTCAGACAAGAGAGTTGTCACTACGCAATTTTTATCGAACAGTGATTCAAAGAGAGAATTTGCCAAGCAAACGAAGATAATTTGTCAACAAACATCAACGCAAAATAGTAACACCAAATTAGTTTCTAAATAAATACAGTCTATAAGCATAAGGTCTTGAAAGTTTATAAATATTCTATTGTAAAACAGAAAGTCATTTTTGCTGTCTGGGTTTTCGCGTCTTCAACCTTTATATACATTCATCATTTATCAGCTAACATAACACAGACATATTTCGATATACATTTACCAAATTCTCTTCAGTATAATTACTGACCATGACAAGTCGGTTGAAATACCATCTAAAAACACCCAAGCATGTGTTACGAGTGGAAAACATCCTTGAGCTTATGGTTGAATCAGTGCAACACGACCAGCGCAATGAACCAGTCGTATAAAAATGCGCATTTTCTCTTTGAAGAACAGACACAGAAGATAGATTTCAATGACCTCCGAGTTTTCCACTCCAACCTATCCAAGCAGTTTCGCAAACCCACTCGCGTTGTCAATTTATTCCGACATTTTTCAAAGTCAACCTCCATAGTAATGTCATGCACTGGATACATTCACCCAAAGACGTTTGATTGCACTTTTCATTCGTGGTTCACTCGTACGAACAAGCGCAGCATCGTAGTGTGTCACATATTTTAATATTCTGCTGAAATTGCATTGCGAACGTGACGGGCGGGCCCCGTCGGGAAACTCCATTCCCAACCAAACCGCCACCGACCCTTCTTATGAGAGCACATCTCAGCAATGCCAAGTTCTTTCACCACAAACTATAACCAAAAAAAAACGGACAAACCGAAAGTAGGTTAAGTACCGTATGTGCAAGAGGGCATACCGAACGATGACTTTATACTGATGGTAAATGGCAGAAGTGACGGTATAGCGAGTGTGGTGTGAAGTGAGGTGTAACATTATTTTGGAACGTTAGACAATGTCAATGTGTGGCTAATGTAGAACAAAGAAAAGGAGGGTCATTGCCAGAGAAACGTGTGCACTTGAAGTTCTGAGGTTTTTTCTTTAGTTTTACACGCTGTAAATGTACCTTGACGTATACATGTTATTCTAATGAATCATGTCATGACTATTACTGGAATATTTCCAACGTTATTCTATATTACAACCGATGTAATATTTATAGTTTTTGTAAAAAGTTTAAGTGGGTGCTCTCTTCTCGAGGTCTGAAATTGAGTTTTTGGGGAATTAATTGCAAATTATGTACTGAATAGATTTTAAATTTTTATTTTATATTTTGAAGCTACATGTATTGACTTCTAAATTTTAAAACCAGAAAAGAATATTGGCGCCCTTGAAACGTTATTGATTACACTGCTGTTGAGTTAAACCTTTTATAAAAGTATTGATCCGATTTCAATATTTAAAAAAAACATCAGTAAACATACCACTATGTTTTTCCGCGACAGATTTTTTTTATTTCGAAAAGTGTAAAATTTATGCAACTATTTTTCAATTTTACGTCATTTTTGACATATTTAAGGCTATAAAAACAGAACAAAATAAAACTCTGTCGCGGGAAAACGTAGCCGTATATGCCGTATATGTATTTACCGAATAATTTAATCCCCCAATTGAATCTTGATGAAAATTTTTGCAATAAGTTTTATTTCTACAATAATGTTTTACAATATTCTTTTGGCCTATCTCCGCTTAAAATCGCGGTCGTCACATACATTTATTTTTAAAAAATTTTTTTCTTTAAATTGGTTAATTCTCGGCACAAAAAGGAACTTAACCTTTTATGATCTTTTTTTCGAGCGCAAATAGAGACCAAAAACATTTTTTTCCGAAACTGTAGACACAACAAACTAGTTTTAATCAGAATAGGTGCTTTTCCCGCAGTTCTAGAAGTTGCTTATTTTTTACCATCGATTACACTAATATTCCTAGAATATTTAGGGTTATTTTGTCCTAATTCATCTTAGTTAGCACCTTCATTCATCCTACCCATGTGAACAGCACGAAAATACTGCATAATTTTAAACAACTGTAGCGCTGTTAATTGTTGGACTTGAGCCATTTAATCAGCAATTGATTCAGGAAAGTCTAACTTAAGTTCTGTGAAACTTTACTTTGGCATTTCAACTGCACACTATTGAAAAATCCGCCTCATTGTGAAAATGTTAGAAAACAAAATTGTCACTTATGTTTTGTTAATCGCTGATTTTTTTAATACGAACAACAATTGATTGCACAACATATGACGGCGCCGGTGGTTGAGTGGTAAGCGTGACCGACACTCATTCCAGTTGACCTGGGTTCAATTCCAGCCGAGGTTGTTGAGATTTTTCTGAGGTGAAAAAATCTGTGGTAACGTCTTCCTTCGGAAGGGAATTAAAGCCGTTGGTCCCCGGTCCATGAATTGATAAATCGATATATCTAATCCAGATAGTGGAGCCACCTCTCTGGCGTCGGTAAAGAAGAAGTAGAATCCAACTTCCATACTTACCAACAAATATCTCCTCCTCCCGTGATACTTGTGGAGTGCGCAGTAGTTAATACGACCTCTAGCAAAAGCAAGTGTCGGACTAACTCCTTTCCTTCCGCGATCTACGTTCCGGCTTTGGCCGGCGCTGGTATTGATCAATAAACACTTAAGAATTACCAGGAGTTGTACATTGAAAGATGTTCCGCTACTCCCAAGCATAATTATCTACTTATTCCCTGTGCAACTTCAGCTAGTCCAGATCGACCACGGAGTAGCAGCCAGGGGAGGTCGCACAAGCTCAAGCCAAGCGTTGATTTCACAACAGATAACGAGATGAGGAATTGCTGGTTTATAAAGGGCGAACACGAAATTATTGCGACACCGAAAATGTCATTCCAATTTTCTTATAATGTTTAAAATCAAACCAAAATTTTAGGGTAGTTTTATACATATATTTACTTCAAAAATCAAAAGAAAAGTTAATCGATGGAGCCTTGAGTGTAAAATTGAACGCATTTTCGCTTGATGCCCTCCATCAAAGTCTTTGCAGTGTCATCCGGTACCAGATTCTCAGTTTTTTCCATTACCTAACATGTCCTTCTCGTCTTTGACTGTCTTTTTGCTCTTCCGAAGTTCCCGCTTCATCATTGCCCAGTACTGCTCCACCGGGCGCAGCTCCGGACAGTTTGGCGGATTCATGTCCTTTGGAACAAAATGGACAGAATTGGCCTCATACCACTCCAGGACACTTTTAGAATAGTCGCATGATGCCAAATCTGGCCAAAATAGCGGAGCTTCGCCGTGCTGCTGCAAGAACGGCAAAAGGCGCTTCTCAAGGCACTCAGATTTGTAGATCTCGCCATTTACTGTGCCCTTTGTCACGAAAGGCTCACTCCTCAGTCCGCAAGCGCAGATGGCCTGCCGAATGAGATATTTGGAGGCGAACTTCGACATTTTCTTCTTCTTAAATTTGTCGTCCACATAGAACTTGCTCTTGTCGGTGAAAAACTCCAACCCCGGAATTTGCTTAAAATCGGCTTTTATATACGTTTCGTCGTCCATCACACAGCAGCCATATTTTGTCAGCATCTTCTCGTAGAGCTTCCGTGCCCGAGTTTTAGCCGTCGATTCTTGCCGCTCATGTACCTTGTATGTATGTAGTCCAGCTCTCTTCTTTGCATTCTGGACGTAGCTCTGCGACATGCCGATCTTTTTAGCCAAATCACGGCTTGAGACGTTGGGATTTGCTTTAATCGTCCGCTTCACCTTTCCCTCCGTCTTTTTGTTCTCCGATCCCGGTTTTCTTCCAGCTCCTTTGCAGTGGTCCAACGCCAACCGCTCCTGAAACCACTTCAACACTCTGGAGACGGTTGAATGGTGAATGTTCAACATTTTTCCCAACTGCCGGTGCGACAGTCAGGAAATTCCAGGTGTTTGTTTGTAATTTGTTCTCTCGACTCGCGTTGGTTTCACCTCCATTTTCGTTGAATCGAAAAACACGACTTCGATTTTGACAGCATGTAAACAATACACAATACAAGAAAGTGTGCAAAATTTGGTTGATTTTTACCCAATGGTAAAAAGTTATGCCCTGTTGAATGTGTCGCAATAATTTCGTATTCGCCCTTTATCATGTGTACCGGTACGATTGCATTCGTTTAATAGGATAATCGACCCGAATCTCAAGGCATCTACCGGTAAACCGCCCCTATTAGGACTAATACATAATTGAATTTAATTTGGTTTATCTTTGCGCTTGTTAATGATTAGTTCGATACCTTTATTCCATAAATTGTTGAAAGTGATCATCCACAAACCCGAAATGCTTGGAATTATTAAAATAAATCAGGCAACACTATGCAAAAATGAAGCTAAAAATAATGAGGAAATGTATTCGATTGATGTACAAAAGGCGGATCTTTCATCTGCATCGCAAAGTTGATAAAAGAGGTTGCCGTGTTTCAAACGTGCTCATTTGACATGAACTGAGAAAAGGGAAAGTTCATCGATGCCTGCTGGACGCATTTAGCCGTTCGTAGGCCCAAGCGGTGAATGCATGACAGATAACGAGATACCGAATAGCTGATTTATTCCGCGCGTATAAGCAGTACCGGCAAAGTTTCAGTCGTTTCATAGCATACTCGACTCGAATCAGAAGACAACCAGCAAACGGTCTTTATTAGGATGAATACATAATGAAAAGAGATTTGAATTAGAAAAATCTTTCTATTAACTTGGTTTACCTTTGCGCTTGTTAATGAGCAATTCTGTACCTTTGGCAAAAAATAACATTTGAAAATGATATCAACATTCAAAATTGCTTTATGAAGAATCTTAATAGAAAATCAGCTGAATAAAAATAATAGAAAATTAGCTGAAAAGATTTGTTTTCGTTCTCTTATTCCGTTCCATCGTACATTTTGCCGCATTGATATGTGTGTTTCGGGTCAAACTATCTTTATTGTTTCTACCATAATGGAAAGAAACAAACAACAATCTGTGCAAATATTGGCGTAGTCGACTTACGACTTCGTGGGAACGGATACTTCTGCTTGTAACTGTCAACACGTTCATTTATTAACTGAGGCGTTTGTGATCATCGTTAAGATTTGCACGCGCAAATTTGTGATCATCGCTAAGATTCGTCGGTTTGTATAATCGCTAAGGGATCGAGTGTGTGCATGTCAATGCGTTTGATTGTGCGGATGCTTGTGTGTGGCGTGTACTAGCATGTATGTAATGAGTAATGATAGAATATTCGTATATGAGAGTAGGCATATGTGATAAATATAATGATAAATGTGTGTATGTGGAGAGAGAGAGAGAGAGAGAGAGAGAGAGAGAGATAAATAGTGCGTGTGATTCCCTAATAAAAAAGTATACACGAATTTTAACCCATGTAGTGCAACGACACCTCGGCTCTTAAATCATACCATGTTTATTAAGGTTACCCTTACTCCTCGTACAGTGATTACCTGATATTCTTTCTTTTTTTTATCGAAGGTTGTCCTACTGAAGCTGCAGAGCTAGGTTCTCGGAAAGACTCCCTGTCAGAATCACACACTCCAATTACAGACGAAGCAAGCAATTTCGCTCACTAAAACACTGCTCAAGGCCAATTGCAGCGAACCGTTATTCTGAATGTGATATTCATTGTACGGTTCAGACATGTGCGGGCGAAGGGCTCGAGCATTTGTAGGTTAACTTGTTGGATCACGTGTGCGTTTGTACGTCGTTTGTGCTAGCGTGTATGTAACTTCGCGTGTAAAAATTCGATTTTATAACCGTGTGTATTTCGCATATTCGCGTGTGTTCTTGGATGAACGCGCGCGGGCTTAATTTTCGGTGTTCGGTTCAGATTTTAGAAGAAAGTGGGTTCTTCCATATCACTAGAGTTCCCGGTCATGTCGTCATGGAAGGTGTTGTCTAGTGGATATGTGCTTTATTTTTTGATTGGTCCAACTGAAATTATGGACCTAAGTTGCTAGGGCACAGGGTAACGGTTTCCGGATGTGACTAATTCATGATCGCGCGAACACGGACGTTTGTAGGTTCGCGGTTGAGACAGCATTTGAAATTTCGTAAGTGCTAAAACGTTTACCTTATTACCGGGGTGTTATCAAGTTTGCGCGATCCCTGGCGTAGGTGTGCGTTGTTGATCGCGAAGGGCTTAAGCGTTCGTATGTTAACGTGTTCGTCGCGTGTGTTCGCGTGCATGTCACTTCGCGTGTAGAAAACTCGATTTTGTAACCATGTGGCTATTCACATACTCGCGAGTTCTTAGGTGGTCACCCGGACGGTCTTTTCGATATTTAGTTGTCGGTGTACGGATCACATTATGACAGGGAGTGAGTTATCCCATATCAGTAAAGTTACCGGTCATGTCGCCATGGAACGTGTTGTTCAGCGGATATGAAAGCTTTCTTTTTGAAGGGGCCATTCATAAACCACGGGGACGGGGAGGGTCTAGCAACTGAGGTAATCAACTATTTGCTCACTATTCGACTGTCCATGCCAGTTTTTTACTCTTTCCCTGTCCCAGTCGTCGAAATTCATAATCACAGGATTCACCAATAGAGTGTCTACAACAGAGCCTAAAATTCTCATACCTATTCAATGAACGACGAAATTCAGAAAATTCATCTTCGTCCTTTCCTTGTCTCTTTCGTCGCTAAATGCATGAAAAAATAAAACAATAAAGGCGATGTCCCCTCCTCTCTCGATTCTACGAAAACGAGTAGCAGCAGCAGCGACTTACGTTTTCCTATGACAATCCGAAATTTCAATTTCGTTTTGATGCATGCTCAGTAATTTGCGACTATCATTCATTAAATGAAATTAATGCAATGTGCATCTAATAATGTAACTAAAACATAGTTAAAATGAGAAATATGCACACCGATCACGCTTCCGTCTTACAATACCATCATTAGCTCGCAAATCTAAAGAATCGAGCATCGACAAATAAATATCATTGCTAGTGTATTTTCGTTTCCCCAGCAGTAAGGTCAATATCGAAGTTACCAATATCATTCTGAATCTCAAAGCGAAAACGATCGTGCGGAGAGAATAATGAAAACGCTCTGCTACATGCTTGCTTTGTCCTAACCCGTTGTCTCATTTTCGATTTCGCAAAATGCTAGTGGTATAGAAAGAAGCTTCGTTCTTTCGTCAGTTTCGCCAGATTTTGGCAAATGAAAAAAAAACATTTTCCGTCTCTAGTCTACAATGTCCGTCGGAACTGACAGCGGTAGAAGACAAAGGATTAAGTTGTCGAAAAACTCTTAAAAGCTTATTCATCTGACCCTATTCGACGCCTTTCAAAATTTTTTTCATGCAACTCCTTCCTCTTCCCTGAATTGCTCTTAGTATTCAAAAATGTTTCATACCTTCCAATCTTTTGCTAATTAATTGTCGTTACAACCTAAAAAAGAAAAATTTACTCACTCTTAGTCGTTAATAAAAAAGGAAAAAAATACGGTGCTTCGGCGCCACGAAGCCATTGTTACGAACCTCGTCCGTACAAATAAAAGAAACGTTGCTGAGCCTCTAACACACAAAGATATACAATTTTAAATTGTATATTTCACCGAGTAGACCTATCTATGTTTACATTTCTCACGTATCGATTCCCGGGTGGTTGTCATGTTTGACCTATCCGAAAACTCAATCTTGAGTATGAACAGAGCGCGTTTGGATTCCCACGCGCCATTATAAAGAAAGTGCTCACGTATAGAGATAATTACAGAAAATCCGTGCCAGCCTCGCGATAGTTTTTCATTCGCATCTTTCTGCAGCACGCGCCAAGTCAAGTGCAATCGAAGATGAATGGTGCTCTTTCCAGTTACCCCAATTCTATACATAATTCCACACAGGTGTCTTACTGGCTTGACCCGTCCCCATGCCACATATTGCTTCCCGTACCGTGCCGTAACAGTTTTCCGACATTTTCTTGTTTGTTTCGTTTTCACATGACCTATATTGCGCAAAGAGGCCTGACCATTATAGGGGGTATCTGTGCTTTCAATTGCGAAGAGCATTGAAGGCCTTTGTGCAATGTCTAATATATATGGCTAACGCTGAAGAGCACTGACTCGACACCGGCTGTTCTTCGGTTGCGGAATAAACCGTACAAAGGCTAACCGGGCCAAATGAGATCTAAAAAAGGGGCAAAATAGCCGGAGGATGTGGCAGTTGAAATTTTTTATTGTTGAATAGTCCGATTAAATCGACGAAAGTTGGCAATTACCGTAAAGTTTGTTTTTGAGTCCACAAGCATGAAAGATTAAATGGTTTTCAGGTCATTAGTGAACGGAAGTCGATTCGAGTGGTAACAGTTAATCCGGCTGAGATACTTCGCTTATTTTCCATTTGGTTTTTTTACCTTCCTGCACACTACCATTTTCAGCCAAAAGTTTTGGAGTTTGGAAGACCAGTTTTCAATTCGCACGCTGGCATGATTTCTGCGAAAGGTATCTTTATGATGGTGACTAACTAACCTAACAACCAACTACAACTCGTCTGTGCTATGATCATATATACTCATAGCTTATGCTATTCAGTCGATTGTCTTGTTTATGTTGCCGCAATGAGTATTACATTCCGATGTTACAAGCAATGAGCTGAATATAATGAATTAACCTGATTTTTAGAATTGCTCCAGGAACTTGATGCTTGAGAAAATATGCTGTGAATGGTTTTTAAGAATGAGTTTAAATGTTCCCGCCGGTAGCGTTCGCACACACCTTGAAATATTATTTTGTCAGTTTGATTACTCAACCTGAGCGAGTATGGTTAGTATCTGGTTGTAAATCTCAGCGCAACCTTCGAATGTCCATTGCTCCCTTTCCACCCTAGCCGACTGTGATCCATACCGGTAGCAGCTTTCAATTAGGAACGACACACTATGCCAATCGTGCCGTGCTCGTGATCTCCGTCAGTTCAGTAACCAGGGTCAGTAGGTATACCTTTGTCAAGGTTTTCCAGCGGTACGGACAGAATACCGTTGCTTCGTATAAGTAGTGCAGTACTGTCGCACTGCGAGTTGACTCTTGTTTATATACATGTTTAAATAATAATATTTATGTCGCCGGTGCCGTCAAGCCGTTATCTTTTCAATAAAGCATATCTATATGACCCTCACAGAGGGAAATTGACGACGATAACGCAAACATTTTCATCTATTAGCAACGGGTTCGTAAACGCTCTAACAATTGGTAATATATTTCGAAATAAAGTATTGTCATATAATCGTCTAGCGCATGTTTAATA
The DNA here is from genome assembly GCF_030247195.1 of Topomyia yanbarensis. Lineage (NCBI taxonomy): Eukaryota > Metazoa > Arthropoda > Insecta > Diptera > Culicidae > Topomyia > Topomyia yanbarensis. Next base: position 387,949,297 of record NC_080671.1, on the reverse strand, counting down.
GAGTATTTAGGAGTTCCTATTAACCAATTCCTATGCTATATGTCTCCTTAGTGGAGAACAATTTTGGAAAAAAACTATTTTTTCTCCATTAAGGGACCATCCATAAATCACGTAGAATTATATGGGGGAGGGAAGAGTTTTGCATTTTGTGAACTAGTTATGGAATCTGCGTTTCGACTTAGTCTCATCAGAATCCTACACTAACTTAGTGATAGGACGTCGGATTGACGCTAGCTTCGAAAATTGGAGACAATTTGTGTTCCTGGGCAAACCCCTAGGAGCTCATTTTAAGTTGATAAGAACTAACGAAATCGATTATGCTATATTTCTCGTTAGTGGAGAACAATTTTGGTAAAATCTATTTTTTTTCATTATCATGAGACGAAGCCGAAATGCAAAGTCCATAACTAATTTAATTATACGTTTTGTGCTCTTCACGTTTATTGATCAATGCCGGCGCCGCCAGGCCCGAACGTAGTTCGCTGAAGGAAAGGGAAGGAAATGTTAGTCCGATATTTGCTTTTGCTAAAGGCCATATATACTACTGCGCACTCCACAAGTATTACAGGAGAAGGATATTTGTTAGTAAGTCTAGAAGTTGGATTCTACTTCTAGTTTAGTATGTATTGTTTACACTGTATTTTTATCGCTGTCAGTTTTTCGAAAATTGAAAAAAATGGCGTCACCCGAAAAGCAACGCACAGTGGTCCCAAATTGAAAAAAGACGGTCATAACTATTTTCTGGCTCCCAGTTACGTTTTTGTGCTTCGGTGTCTTCAGAAAAGTTTCATAAAATTTGTTTGCGCATATTTTGAGATAGGCACCTTAATTCTCATTAAGGTGGTATAACAAGTTTTGAGTATCTTTTTTTTATTAAATAATCAAAAAAAAAATTTTCTTCTTTTAACTTATATAGTAATTCATTTGGAGTAACTTTGCTGAAGAAATTGTTTATCGATATATTTTTCAATGCAAGATATAACTGTGTGATTAAAATTGTACTCTAAAATCAAGTTTTTAAGGTTTTCTTCACAGGATCAGATTTAATCACTTAGGTATGTTCTAGAAAGTTTTAGATATCATCAAAACACACAACTTTTGTGAACACACCAATGGTCTTTGGCGTAAAATTTAGGATATAAAAACATATTTCAGTTAAAAAATAGGGTTTTTCTGCATCATTTTGTGTTTGAACCGGCAACTTCCGGTAGCCAATTTTTGGATATGTTTTACAATATAGTACAACCTTGCATTTGAAAAAAAACTGGAGTCCTATCTTGAAAGATTTGTATCTGAGTTCAATCAACAGTCACACGAAAAACGCATTGTCTTCTATCTCGTCATCTTGGATTTATCAGCCACCACTTATTGTCAATATAAAATTCGGCTACTCCATATTTTTTTAGTATTAGGAAAGGGTTTACACGGTGCTGCTAGCATGTGGAATACTGGCACCAGCATGCTAACTTACACGCAGAACTTTTTCATTCAACGATAGCATACTTTTCTATCTGCTTTTCGTTTCTTATGCCGTAAATTTTAAGCATTGTGCATATTCGGTCTATCCTCTTATTGAATGCTTACTAAAAGTATATTCTAGAAGATGCATAAAAATCACAGCAGAATAAAAGAGACGTCAATAAAAGGAACGCTAACTCTGCATATATTTATTTCTCAGTGTAATATAAATATGACATATGTGCATGCCATCCCGCAACCCTGCCAGAGTCACAAACGTCGAACAGGTCGAAACGTGAGCGCGTTGCGAAAAAATAGAAAAAGTTTACCGAAAGGATTTTGTTTTTTTCTACCGGAAAGAATATGGATTATTCCAGCGAATGTGAGTACTTTCATATATTGTATGAATGAAATACGAAACGTATATCATATTGATTGACAATTAACAGTTTTTTTTAATTATCGAATCATATTAAGTTTGACATGAATTGATGCATTAGCCCGGTTTTCGGTTTCTCATACAAAATTATAATATGTAAAACATATCTGAAAACTAGCCACCAATTGGAAAATGAGAGATATTTTTGTTTGTAATGTGTAAACACATTCAAAAATGCTCATGGTACAGTGATTGTTATTATAAGGATTATGTTGTGAATTTTTTGCTTTGTTTAACATACATCAGTTTTTCTCGACAAGATAGATACCGGTAACTTTATTTTCAGATGCTAAGCATGGTAGCAGACAACGAGATCTTTTCACTCGGAAAGAATGTTTCCAGCTCATTAAAAAATGTATCGGTAAAGGTACTGATAGCTGTTTTGTGGTTATCGAGCGTTCGCTTTCCGAACAGCTCGGCGGCATTCCATACACATTATCCGCAGAGTGTAAAAAAAATCTACGAATTTTAATTTCTGATCTTAAAAAGAAGTGGAATGATAGTCACAGAACGGAACGCGATTTCTTTAATCAAAATGCTGAATGGCTCAAATCAGAAGTTGTTTTTACTAGTGACAGTGTCGCCAACGACGACGACTTGCGCACTAACGACTCCTGCGCAAGGTCTTCGGCAGGGAGTACTGGTCGTCCCTTATCAGGATCTTCTTTCCAAGAATTGAGTGATCGAACTAAGCGGAGACGGACTGAAAGTCTTCGGAAACATTACGATTCTGAAGAGTTATGTTATGCCGCGCAAATGAGTCTAAGAGCCGAAAATAAGGTGGATGCAGCCAATTTGATAAAAGATATTGCAACCGGGAGCCCATCAAAAGTCCTTAAGTACAAAGAATACCTCAAACAGAAGCCTGAATCAACTCTTTCTGATAACGAAGCTGTTGCCCTCATGATTGACAATAATTTTTCCAAAAACCAGTACAATAGCATACGATCTGTCAGTCTTGGAAAAAATTGTGTTTTGTATCCACCTTATAAACAAGTTCTAGAAGCTAAAAAAAAATGTTATCCTTCACCTTCGGGAATTATTGTCAATGAGTCGAGCGCCGAAGTTAAATTACAACCATTACTGGATCATACAGTCGAACGCTTGTTGTTAGTGCGAGTAAATTTTATCGAATGTCTCCAATCAGATAGCGTAAATAATCTTGAATTACTCTGCAAATGGGGTTGTGATGGTACTTCTGGACAAAGTACATTTAAACAAAAATTTTCTGACGATGACGGATCTAAAACTGATGCCAACATGTTTGTCACTAGCTTGGTGCCTTTGCAGCTCATTTACGCAGATAAATCTGTTAGCAAGAACACAGTACTGTGGAAAAATCCTAGCCCTTCATCTCCTCGATTCTGCAGGCCGATAAGATTACAATTTTTGCATGAAACAGCTGAAGCAACAAGAACAGAAGTCGATGATATAAAAGATCAAGAGAAAAAATTGATGCCTTTTCAAACGATTGTAAATGGCAAACGAATAAACGTTTCATTTAAAATTTCATTAACAATGATAGACGGCAAGGTTTGTAATTCATTGACTAACACAAATTCTTCTCAACGTTGTTTTCTCTGCGATTCAACTTCTAGTCAGTTTAATCGAATTGATCAAATGTTGAAAAAGCCAGTAGTCTCCGAAAACTTAGAATTTGGAATTTCGTCGTTACATGCCTGGATTCGGTTCTTTGAGTGCTTATTGCATATTTCTTATAGACTAGATGTCAAGAAATGGCAATGTCGCTGCAAGGACGAAAAAGCTAGAATGGAGAAACGCAAAAAGGAAATTCAATTTCATTTTAAGCAGCAATTGGGACTTTTAGTAGATATACCAAAGCAGGGGTATGGAAGCACAAATGACGGTAACACAGCGCGCCGATTTTTCGAAAACGCTCAAGTTTCTGCATCCATCACGGGAATAGACCAGAATTTAATCGACAGGTTTTATGTGATTCTGCGGGTAATTGCATGTGGTTTGGATATACACATTGTGAAGTTTGAGGCGTATGCTCTGGAAACTGCACGAAGATTTGTCGAACTTTATCCATGGTACTACATGCCCACTAGTGTACACAAAATCTTGATACATGGAGCCCAAATCATAGAGTCTTCCTTGTTGCCGATAGGACAAATGTCTGAAGAGGCCCAGGAGGCTTGCAACAAATATATCAAGAAGTTCCGTCGAGATTTTAGCCGAAAATGTAGCAGGTCCAAAACAATGGAAGACGTTTTTTTTAGATTGCTAGTTTCGTCCGACCCCCTTATTTCTAGCATGCGTAAAGCGTCTTCAAAAAAAATAAAAGCGTTACCTGCTGAAGCAAAGGAGTTATTGAAAGAAACTGCGTTGGAGATCAGTAACGAACCAGATTTATCGATAGATGAAGTGGAGTGCAGTGACGATTATGAGAGTAATTGACTTATTATTTCTGCTGTGTAGAATAATTTGCGGTACTAATAATATAATGTTCCTTATGAAACTTTCAAACATTCGTGTATTTTTTACCAATTTTTAACAGGAATACATAATCAAAAGAAAAAACCATTGAAATTTAAGCTATTTGTCGACATGGTGCTGGGGGTATGCATTGATTTGCATGCTATCGACTTAGTGTACGCGTTTTCTCTGTTTCAGGGATTAATCTAAGATGGCGAGATAGAAGACAATGCGTTTTTCGTGTGAATGTTGATTGAGCTCAGATACAAATCTTTCAAGATAGGACTCCAGTTTTTTTTCAAATGCAAGGTTGTACTATATTGTAAAACATATCCAAAAATTGGCTGCCGGAAGTTGCCGGTTCAAACACAAAATGATGCAGAAAAACCCTATTTTTTAACTGAAATATGTTTTTATATCCTAAATTTTACGCCAAAGACCATTGGTGTGTTCACAAAAGTTGTGTGTTTTGATGATATCTAAAACTTTCTAGAACATACCTAAGTGATTAAATCTGATCCTGTGAAGAAAACTTAAAAAACTTGATTTTAGAGTACAATTTTAATCACACAGTTATATCTTGCATGGAAAAATATATCGATAAACAATTTCTTCAGCAAAGTTACTCCAAATGAATTACTGTATAAGTTAAAAGAAGAAAAATTTTTTTTTGATTGTTTAATAAAAAAAAGATACTCAAAACTTGTTATACCACCTTAATGAGAATTAAGGTGCCTATCTCAAAATATGCGCAAACAAATTTTATGAAACTTTTCTGAAGACACCGAAGCACAAAAACGTAACTGGGAGCCAGAAAATAGTTATGACCGTCTTTTTTCAATTTGGGACCACTGTGCAACGTCGCGAATTGATTTTGCGCAAGCACTTGGAAAATCCTCAACTTTCTCATCGGGACATCGGAAAACAATACTGAATCATGCACTCAACGGTGAGTCGTGTGATTAAACGTTACTACCAAACTCTGAGTATCGAACGGAAGGAGAAATGCGGTCAGAATGAATGTTCTATTAGTGATCAGGATCACAAGCGTGCAATGAAAGTGTTTAAGTGGAATCCCAATGCTTCGGTCAGGGATGAGGCCAAAAAGTTTAATCTGTCCAAGTTTTTCGTTCAGAGAGCCAAGGGCCGGGAGGGACTGCATACATACAAAGTGCAGAAGGCTCCACATCGTGGCTAACGGCGAAATACGATGGGAAAGTCACGAACCCGGAAACTGTACACCCAGATGCTGACGAAGCCACATTGTCTCATACTGTCATTTGAAAAATTTTAAAATTATTTTTATATTATTTAATACTGTTTAATTACAATGAAATAAGATCGGATGGAATTTAGGTGCACAAAAAAGTAGGTTTAAGATTTATATTTGGTCGTATTCAACGGGGAAAACAGATCGAAATGGTGAGTTGAACTAAAGCAATTATCGTCGCTGTTGTGCTATCTTATGACAAGCGCCATTTAGCACATTTCGAGAAAAACGATTTTTAAAGTTTGAGATTGAATATCTTGAAACTTATAAATGGTATAAACATTCCAAAGAAGACAATTAATGCTTCTATCCATTCTTCATCAATCTCTCAAATATTACGAAGATCGCTTGACTATGTTGCGAGTTTTTACTATGAATGTAAACAAAAGTCGCACTCACACGTGTCATAGGCGAGTATTGATGACAAAATTTGTATAACGTGTCATAATCGTGCATGAAAAATTTTCCATAGAAAAAAATCATCAATTTTTAACTTTTATTCATATCTTTGCGTTCATATGGGCTATAAACAATCGGTGAAATGCATTTTGAAGGGAATGAGTCAGGGCATCTAGAAAAAATAGTTATTTTTAGTTACAGTGTTGCCAAATATCCTTTATTTCCAATTTAAAACTAAAACTGTGTTTTTCTCACAACTCGTGTAATTTTCTTTTGAAAATGTTTATGTCATTGTGTTCCTCAGACATTTTCACGCATAAAAACATCTAAAACTTCAATATAACTTGAGCAAATCCCTAGATACAGTGATTTTAAGCAAAAAACTCACAATTTCTCATGACGTTTCTCGCAATATCTAAGTAACCAAGTAGAATTTCAAAATTCTGAAAACTTTGTAGAGATTTTTCAAACAAGTAATGTGGCATATCTAACTCAGTTTACCCCAAAATGGCGTTTGTCATAAGATAGCACAACAGCGACGTTATGTGAAATCACCCCAGAGGCTGGATTCGAACCTGCAACCCTTGTGACTCCGACCCAAGTAATTTTGAAACTCAGATTGACATAATCGCTTTGATTGAAAATATTGTTAATATTCAATCTTCAGTAAGTTTTATATGAAATTTGAGGGTCTTATTGAATGATATAGCTTGGAGAAGGTTACGAAAATATGTTTACATATTCCAAACAAAAGTTAATACTTAAACGCCGACTCCAACTATGGGGTGTTCAATGTCCATCTTACCCACAATGAGCACCTTTTAATTAAATTGACGTAGTTAGTGGTGCATATTGTTTTCAGTCAGTTATCGATGAACACCACAAGCATCGAGAAGAACCAACGAAATACAGAAATACTCGTCTCTTCTAAACTTCTAAAACTTTGAGTGTCACGGACAAAAATTAGATCTACGAGCATGCTTATCAACTTTTGTATTATTTTTGTGGATATTTTTGGATCAGAAGGGTTTGTATACTTTTAGTAACTAAGCTGTATTAGACAGGATTTACACTAAAGCTCTCAGGGTGTCCATTAGAGTGACAAGAAAAAAATGACCGGCATCGCGCCACCCCTGAGTCGATTCCTAGTCCCACCTGGAGTACTTGCTCCAAATTTGAAGCAAATCGGACTATCGGACCAACGTACCTGAAGTTTGTATGGGATTTTTCGACAATTTACATGGAGAAAATCCACTAGCTCGTATTTTAGCCGCTAGGCACTGTGTGCATCGTATTATCACTGCAAGTGAAAATATGAAAGATAATTTAATTGTCTACAACTTAGTCGAAGACTGCTAGTCAATCTGGCTTTGCTAGTAGAAATTAGTAAACTTTTAACGAAGCCTGAGTCAGTTTTTCATGGGGCCTAGCAGTGCATAGTTGTGTATCAGTACTCGATTCCCATGAACTAAACATTTTTGTAAAATAATGGTTAGGTTTGGTGCAATAGCTTGTTTAGAAACATTGCAGCAAATAATACGGACCATGTTTTTGTTTGAACATTTTAGTCCCATATAATGCCGCATAGAGGGCGTCAACACTAACTTTGGAACGAAGAGAGACAGAAATCAGATGTCTTCAAGAAAGTTGTAGTTACAGTAATTCTTCCGAACATTTCAATATTCTATCTCTATTCTATGAAAAGTTAGTGTTGGCGCTCTCTATGCGGACACAGGTGGAACTAAAATTTTCTAACCAAAACATTACTTATATTATGTACTACAATTCTTATCAACATACTATTCAGCTAAATCGAACCGTTATTTCACAAAAATGTTAAGTTGGTGGAAATCGAGTACTAATACATAACCATACACTGCTAGGTCCTATGAAAAACTGACTCAGACATCACTTCGTTAAAAGTTTAATAATTTCTTTTAACAAAACCGGATTGACTAGTAGTCTTCGACAAAGTCGTAGAAATTAAATTATATTAATTACAGTCATAAAACGATACATACAGTGCCATCTAGCGGTGAAAATGTGAGCTAGTGACTTTTCTCCATGTGAATTGTTGAAAAATCCTATTCAAACTTTAGGCACGTAGGTCTAGTAGCTAGACTTGTCCGATTTGCTTCAAATTTGAGATGACCTCAAGAATATAATAATTGAATGAATAATATAGGAGAATGAATGAATATATCATTCTTTCTTTCATGAGTTATCACCTTATCCATTTGAAACCTATTGTTAGAGCCGCGTCCGCCATATTTATTCAAAACATTTTATCAAATGGCAGGGCAACAATTGGGGCGCTCGATTCGAGTTTTCGTCGCGCTCAAACAACAAGAGATATTCATCGTTTTCAGAGCATGTGAGTTATTGGATGATGTTGATGCCAATTTATACGCATGCCATCGATTGTAGGCCGAGTAATTTAAAAAAAAAGTGAGATGCCCTCCATAATAGAGTAAAAATAGACACTTCACCCTATCGTGTTTTATAACACGATTTGTGACCCTGAAATGTATTTTTGGAACTCCGCGCAATTTTCGATTTCTGTCCGGAGATCACATTGAACCTTATCGAATAAATAACAATGTTCGAGGTCCTTATAGATTTTTTATATCTGTTACGTGCACCTGTTACTAATCGCTAGAAGCTGGACATAACCATATAATATTTCATGAAAACCCAATTTATGAAATAGTTCACGTGATAATTTCATAACCATGTGCATAGTTACATGAAATGGAAAGTGATTAGGAATATCTTCTATATCACAAACACTCAAGATGGAACGTGAATCGTGTATTAGGAATCATGAACCAGTTCACGAATCCTTGAATAATATTTTATGATTTTGTATACTATCGCAAGGGCAGGTGTGACTATCATACCAGGCTTCATGCCCCGATTCACCTTTCAATGAGTAAGACTGCATGATTTTGTGAACTATTTCACGAGTATGAAGGGTGAACTGGAATCATGAACTAGTTCCTGAATACATGGAAAATGTTTTATGATTTTGTGAACTATTTCACGCGCACAAATAGATAAGCGTGACTAATTCACTAGGAATCATATATCAGTTCACGTATACATGAATAATATATTATGATTTTGTGAGATATTTCACGAGCACAGGTAATGGATCATGATTAATGGATTGTGAATCATGGATTAGTTCACGATGACTTAAAGGATTCATGAACAATATTCCGAGCTACGAGTAAAAGATCATGAGAAATTATTTTAATTTCGTGAACTAATTCACAAACACGAAAAATCAGATCATGTTTAAGATGTAATAAATTATGGATCAGTTCATGTCGTATAGTCGGTCTACAAATAATGTTCCTAAATCTATGAATAAAATCACAAGTGAACCTTTGGTTTATGAATAATGTTCATACAATTGTGAACCAATTCACGTACAAAAAAATCGATTTGGTAATGACATGGTGGAAACCGTAACTGAAATTAACCAGACAAAAACAAAAATCTCCACTAATAAAAGCGTTAATTTGGCGTTACAGAAGAGAAATTGACATAATTATAAAACACATAGCTTTTGTTTAGCTTGATAGTTCCGGAATTCATGGCACTTTATTCACGTTTTTGGGAACAATTTTTTTCTTGCGGGTATGATACCGAAAAAAATACAACCGAAGTGCCTCATTGAATACCGGTCCCGCAACCCATTATAGTATTTTAATTAGAAAAATCGCACAGTTGACTATACCGTAACCCTGAGTTGCTCTATATTGAAAGTCTCGATTCCGCATTCAACATCCTTCTAGTTCCAATGGCATGATTGATTTTGGTATAATTCTACCATCATTTTCTACTCTACCCAGTTCGACTTCGAAGTATGGTTCACAATTCGCTCACCCAATAGTTCGCAATGTGCTAGAAAAACTGACCAATTACATAAATCAACTGTTCGTCTACTGCAGACAGACAGTGGGGAGCCCAATTTGACGAGGGAGGGAAAATAATCTGCTAATGCAATTTTCGTTGTTTATTCGTGTGGTGGGGGGAGAAGCTCTTTGTACCAATCGACTTTCCGCTAACCCAAACAAAAGAACTGATCTTGTCGTTCGTTTTGTGCGAAGCATCATTCGCTGATGGTCACCGATAATTTCTACGGAGAATTGATTTTTTATTGAGCAAATTTATGGTTTGTTATTGAAACTAAGCTTCTGCCGTACCGATAGAATTACATTCGGTTTGTCTTTGGTTTCTCCGATTGGTTCTGTAGAAGCTCTAGCTTGGTGAAAAAATAACAAGGATTGTACTGTTAATCGTACATGTCCCAGTGGCATTGGCGACCATATAGTCATCTCCATTGAAGCGTGTTATTGAAATTTAAAAAGTTTAAAAAAGATGTAACTTAAAATCGAGATCAGTTGAAATTAACCAATTTGTGTGAAGTGCACTCGACAAATTCACACAATTGTGCTTAATCAAATAGGTGCGAGGCACGAAAGTAAAGATACTTCGTGATTTCCCATCATATTGACAATGCATTCAGACTGACCGAATAACTGTCCAATTTTGTTGTAAAAAATGGTAAATTTTAAGATGCGCTGTTATTCCGAGTCAACGCTTGAATCGGATCCAAGAAATTTCAACTAAGTGTAGCTTTCATTCAACTAAACGGCATGCTGTCTCCACAGCACACAAATACCCTGATATTAGTCCTACGAAATTGATACGCTTATGGATGATAAACATTTGTCAGTTATTGAAATATTATTTGCCGGTTCGATATTTATGATTGGAGTATTACCGTCACGTACAGAAATATTCTCAAGTGGTTACCATTAACAGGGATGTCAATTCCTGAAAAAAAAACCCTGGAAAATCAAGGAATTTCAGGAAACTTTATTTGGTCTGGTAAAACCTGGAAGTTTCAGGGAATTTGCATTCAAATCAGTGAAAACTTTCGAACCGATGTCACATTGTCTTTTTATAAACACAACTGGATAATATTTATTCGACAATTGAGTTGGACGCGCACGCTCTCCTCAACAGATTTTATTTTGGAGCGAATAACATTATTAATCTCTCTGATATTTAGAATTTCTCACAACAATGTTAATATATTAAATAATTGGGATGTTGAATCGATTTATCAGCAGCCTTGTTGTGGCTCGTCTGACTTTGCAAGGCAACTACATGTGAGTAGGCTTGGTGTGCAGTCCGATGACTTTGACACGGCTCAATGCGTTAGCTTGCCCGAACCGTGGATATTTTTCATATTTACCAGTTGTAGACGAAAATTATGGGTCGATAATGTTAGAGACACAACCGCAGTGATGGAGTAATTATGGCTGTTACCCTTCCAGCAGTCGCGCTGGTGTACTGAGTGCACGCTGCTCGGGAAATCTAGCGAAATCGTCTTAGGACAACAGCGGCTGCTCGCTCAGTGGGCCATAAGCGCAACTGAGCGTTAAATCAAGCATACTGTTGATAATCCAGTTGCATTTCCAAAATTTTGAAACTAGGCTCTGTATTGAAATTTAAGAAGCATATTACTTCAAAGTTATTGAAAAATAAATTGATACACTATGCTATATTTCTCCAGAAGGGAAATAATTTTGAGGAAAACCAATTTTCCTCCATTAAGGAGAACATCGGGTAAAACCCCGTGTGCGCGAGAACATATAACTAAATTATTATGTTATTTGCGTTTCGATTTCATCTCATCAGAATCCGACAGGAATAAGCTAGCGCCGGATTGACGCAATGGAGCTATCGTGAACACACAAGTATGCAAGCACGAGGCATTTCACGCGGATTTGTCATGCCATTTTTGTTGAAACCCACGAAGACGGGGTTGAGTAGCTTTCCAACATAGAAATTCCTTTATGAGAATACGGTTCGTGAACCAAAGCTATGGAAGCTTTTCCTTCCTGCACAAGGAGGGATAGATTCATAGTTGCTATACGTTTATGCTGAAGATTGACTTGAGCAACTCTAACTATACTCAATCACAACACTACACATTTCATCATCTGCACATATTATACAACAACTAGAAGATACAAAATACGTTGGTCTATAGCGCCTATAGCAAATCCCGGAATGGGTATCAGGAACATGAACATGATTTGAATCCGTCGTCTGTGCCAGATATGCGCTTATTACAGAAAGGATTTAACCCACGTCATCCGCGACTGGCATATTTTAGTCATGCCAGCCATTCAGTCCTCGGCACGGAGAAATGCCTCGACTTAAGGACTCCTGTTTTCAGACGCCTCTTACGACACACTTAACCCAGTGGATCAATTCATGGCTGAGATACTTCAACCTGCCGGATGCCACACGGTCTTCATATTTTTTTTATTTCGATTATAGATGTTTTAACCTTAACCTTTAAATTCTTAAGCATTGCACAATAATTTCTTCATGGATATCTGATTAGAGCTTAATATTTCGTACCCACGCTACCAGATAGGGTTACCCAAACTTTACTCCAATATTTCGTTACAAATTGTCCTTAACACAGATCATTCAGCACGGGCTACGAAGAATCCTTTTAGGCATGATCATTGCTCGGAAATCTTAAGCTATATATGGAAAGGTTTTGGAAGATGGAGAGAAATCTTTTATATTTGACACCCAATATGCCTACACTGGTCAAGTTACGGTTGAGATATTGATCAATTAAAAAAATGTTGCAAAGTTTCATTGTTTGAAAGGATTTACTTTTTTTTTAATTTCAATTATAGAGGTTTTAACCTTAAGGTGAAAAATTTCTAACCCTATGTGCGGGGTCGGGACTCGAACCCAGGTGCGCTGCGTACAAGGCAATCGATTTACCAACTACGCTACGCCCACCCCTGGCCCAATATTCTAATAACACGGTGCTACAAAATAAAAAAATTCTATGCATTTCTTTTATAAGAAATGTAAAAAATGAATGTACTTTTGAAGTGGTCTGTTCAAATACAACACAAAACCACGTTTGATCAATTTAATATAACTTCAAATTCTTGATTTATGGCTAAAAACTATTTTTCACGACTTTTGGCACTAAGCATTTTTCTACGTTGTCATTTTTTAACCGATTTTTTGGGAGTTCTGGAAAGTAAGAGAAATTACCTTTTTTCAACGGTATGCTACGTTATGTTATTTTGTTAAAAATACTATGCGGTTTTGGAACAACAATATGAAATCAACCATTATTGCGATTTTGTCATTAAAAACATGAAAATTGCTCAACATTTTTATTAGGTGTCTTTGTTTAAAAAATACATAGCATACTGTTGGAAAGGTTACTTCTACTTTCCAAAACTCTCAAAAACTTGAAAATCGGCTAAAAAATGACAGCGTAGAAAAATTTTTAGTGCCAAAAGTCCCCAAAAATAATTTTTTGCTAGAAATGAAGATTTTTAGGGTATACAGAATTTTCTTACATGGTTTTGTGTTCAATTTGATGAGATCTACAACCTATACTAGGACATTTAAAAAGTACAAAATCACTATAGCAACGTGTAATGCTTTGAAACTCAGCTTAGCTATTGAACGTTATCAGTATTGGATTTCGTATGTAATGGAACTGTATGAAGATGGCTTTCGCATGCTCCAGTTTCATTTTCACCTTTCCCTAACAGAAGGCCGGATACGACAATATGCAATATCAACAGATACTTTATTGAACATCACCCACCATCGATCAACATCGGGTTCATCTTTCTTCATATCATTCATCTGACTCATAAGACGCAAAAAAAACGTGTATGCGCTTTTGACGGACGTAAAATTTACATGAATGCAGCTGCCGACCAGACTGCGGCAAAAATGTAGAAATGTTTAAACCAGGACTTCGGTACTTCCAACAGTGTGACAAACCGATCACCGGGTCCCTTGTGTGCGTGTTTCCCCTAGCGGAACGTTTGACTGATTGCCGTGGGCAGATATTTCTCAATCGTGGCAATCAGACATCCCAAAACTACAATCACTACGATAAGTTGAACGAACAGGAAATTAATCAAGTTGATCGACCGCAGATCCAGCAGACTGGCCAACATTGTAACCTTTTGGTGTTCGGTGCATGATACAATAGTGCATGGAACAAAAATGATTTTACGAATAATACTCTAGATTTTGTGAAAAAGTTCCCGTGAAAATTTTATGACCATGTTGCATGAAATTGAAACTGATTAGGGACACTTCTGGGAATCATGCACTAGCTCACGAGCTCATGAATAATATTCCATGATTTTGTGAAATATTTTACGTGCACGAATGGGCTGTCGTGACTAGTGTACTAGGAATCCAGTTCACGAATACATGAATAATATTTGATGATTTCGTGAACTATTTCACGAGCACGAAAGGTATGTCGTGACTGTTATGCTAGAAATCATGATTCACGAATTCACGAATACATGAAAAGTAATATGTGATTTCGCGAACTATTGCACGAGGACGAATGGTAAGTTGTGATTTTCATTTTCGAGTCAAGAATATATGAATTATATTCTATGATTTCGTGAACTATTGACGACCACGAATGGTAAATCGTGGCTATTATACTAGGAATCATGAACCAGTTCACGAATACATGAATAATATTGTAAGATTTCGTCAAATATTTTACGAATGCGAATGGTAAAACGTAACTAGTATTCACGAATACATGAATATTATTTCACGATTTCGTGAACTATTTCACGAGCACGAATGATAAGTCAGGACTATTATACTAGAAACCATGAACCAGTTCACGAATACATGAATATTTGATGATTTTGTGAACTATTCCTCGAGTACGGATTTGCATCGTGACTAATATATTAAAAATCATGAATTAGTTCACGAAGATTGTTTGGATTAATGAATAAAATTCGCAGATTCGTGAAATTGTTCACAGCAAAGTATCCAGACTGCTTTGATTTTGTAAACTAAAGTTCCAAAATCCATGAATAACATCATAAGTCAATTTTTGGTTTTATGAATAATGTTAAAGTTAAGTAGTTCACGTACAGAAAATTGATTTGGTGATGACACAGCGGAAAACACGACTTAAGTTCACAAAATAAAATCAAATATTTCTACTAGCGATACGTGGACTAGAGAAATTGAACAAAATTATAAAAGCCATGATTTTTGTTCATGGTCCTGTTTTCATAATGCAAAAACATGGTTGTCCCAGAACTCATGGCACTTCTCGATTTTGGGAACAATTTTTTTCCGTGTATTATCGTCAATTCTCCGGTACGGCTGTCCGGCCTAATATCCAGCCAAAAAGGTTAGAAGAAACATGTCTGACGAGGAACGCGGATTGAAACCATGAGGAAATGATAAAAGAAATAAAACAACGCGGAAAATGGAAAATGAACACACCGAGTGATACCCACAATGTCCACGTGGATGAACAGGAAGCATGGATGAATCAACTTCCCTCTGACGTTATTACTACCATTACTATGACGAAACACCGGACCACAAGATTCTTTTTAACAGTTCCTGGAAAACGCATTTTTCGTTATTTTAACCAGCTGAAAAACCTATACAACATAGTAATTTAAGAAAACAAATCTGCAATTTCAAGCGTTTTATAAAAATTGAATCCATTTTAGTTTTCATTTTTTACATTTCTTATAAAAGAAATGTATAGAATTCGCTCAAACTTTCAAGATTGTTTCCGAGGCCCGGAGGGCCGAGTCTTATATACCAATCGACTCAGCTCGACGATTTGGGACAATGTCTGTGTGTGTGTGTGTGTGTGTCTGTGTATGTAACGGACTAATTCTCATTCGTGTTTCTCAGCAATGGCTGAACCGATCTTATCCAAACCAATTTTAAATGAAAGAACTAAAAAACAGTATGAACGCTATTAATTTGTTTTTGATTCTGATGTTCAGTTTCCAAGATATGAATATTTGAATGCGTAAAAATGGCGTTTTTTGCAGTTTTTTTAAATTATCTGCCGAAATTGACAATATAGATTAACAATTTATATGTTTTTAGACAGCTTTAACGAATACCTTTCGAACAAGCTATAGACTGTTGAAATCGGACTATTATCAAAAGAGATATTTAACATTAAATGCGGACGAAAGATTTTTATCATTTCCCATTGCCAGAAATATGACCAAAAACATGTAATCTATTATTAACGCCAAAACGGCTTATTTTAGGTCAATAGTATCTTCGGAGAATTTAATGGAGGTAATATGCCCTTTCTCTTGGTATTGTGCTTTTGCTGATTAATCCCCCTATGAGTGAGATATTTTCACAAATTTTCTTGGAAGTGATTATATCGAAATGATGCCTTCAGCAAATTTGTAGCTCTTACTTTTGCGAATAACTTTACTGAAGACTTCAAATATCTATTTTGAATACTTTAAAAGTTATGGCTTGTTGTTTGTTGATTACTCTTTGTCGCCTATTTATTGTTCAATATAGTAATAATCCATTGAAATAAGCTAAACATTATTTCGATAAAACGAATTTTGTATTTCATTTTACTATCTACAACCGCTAGAAATAATCACCGAACACTTCCAAGTTGTCTGGAAGGAACTTGATAACTTATCAGTACAAAAATGTTCAATTTATGCGAACCTTCTGACTGCAATTTTTCTAACTTATAATAATCGGATCGATCTGAAACATATCGGAAAATGAAAAGCGAAATAAATAACTTCAAGCAACGGCGTAGCCAAGAGAAGGTTTTGAGGTTTAACACCATACAACCCCCCCCCCCCACACCAAAAAAAATATTGGATTGAAGTTGAAAATTTATTAATGCAGACTGATTTAATTCAATACTACAATAACAATTATCTGATCCGTAGATTGATAACCTGTTGTTGTAAACGTCATGAGGACTTTTGATAAATTGTCGGAATGGGGTCCTGATATGTAACTGATCTATTGGTCTTGATTTCACAGTTGTCTAATAGCATCAATATCAAATTCCTGCCTGAAAACCTTCCAATAGAAAATTCCAGAGTTCTGTAATCAATCATAATTCTCAGATTTTTTTTTTCAAATTTTCAGCTTTTTTCCTACACAATATTACGAAAGCTTATTACACAATTTTTCCTAATAGGTTTGTAAAAATTATAAACTATTTGAAATTTTTTAATAGTTTTATTTTTTATTTAACCGTGATTTTTTAATAAATAGTGATCATCGCTTCACAACGTAGTCTATTTTTCATGGTTTGCGGTGAGCACGAACTCTCGAATTGCTGAACTGAAAATTATGGAATAGAAATTAATTTTTAGTATTCTTTACAGACCCGCTGGTGCCCTAAGACGATTTCGCTAGATTTTTAGAGCACTGTGCACTAGACTGCCCAGAAAAATGATGAATTTTTGAAAACTCAATCGGCCCACCCCTGAGTAGATTCCTAGTCCCACCAGGAGTACTTGTACCAAATTTGAAGCAAATCGGACAAGTCTAGCTACCGGACCAACGTGCCTGAAGTTTATATTGGATTTTTCAACAATTTACATGGATAAAAAACTCACTAGCTCGTATTTTCGCCGCTAGGTGGCACTGTATACAACGTATTATCACTGTAAGTGAAAATAAGAAAGATATTTTAATTATCTACAACTTTGTCGCAGACTGCTAGTAAATCCGGCTATGTTAAAAGAAGTTATTAAACTTTTAACGAAGTGATGTCTGAGTCAGTTTTGCATGGGGCCTAGCAGTGCATGGTTGTGTATCGGTACTCGACTCCCGCGAACTATATATTTTTGTGAAATGATGGTTAGATTTAGCCGAATAGTATGTTTACAAGAATTATAGTAAATAATACGAGTTATGTTTTGGTTAGAAAATTTTAGTTCCACCTGTGACCGCATAGAGGGCGCCACTACTAACTTTTCATAGAAAAGAGATAGAGTATCAAGATGTTCAGTAGAAATACTGAAAAATGCCTGTTCTATAACTTTGTAGAAGACACCAAATTTCTACCTCTCTCCGTTGAAAAGTTAGTGGTGGCGCCCTCTATGCGGTAACAGGTGGAACTAAAATTTTCTAATCAAAGCATGACTCGTATTATTTACTATAATTCTTCTGAACATACCATTGAGCTAAACCTAACTATTATTTCACAAAAATGTTTAGTTCGTGTGAATCGAGTACTGATACACAACCATGCACTATTAGGCCCCATGCACAACTGACTCAGACATCACTTCGTTAAAAGTTTAATAACTTCTTTTAATAAAGTCGGATTTACTTGCAGTCTTCGACGAAGTTGTAGACAATTCAATTATCCTTCTTATTTTCACTTACAGTGATAATACGATGCATACAGTGCCACCTAGCGGCGAAAATGCGTGCTGGTGGGTTTTCTCCATGTAAATTGTTGAAAATTCCCATACAAATTTCAGGCCCGTTGGTCCGGTAGTTAGACTTGTCCGATTTGCTTCAAATTTGGAGCAAGTACTCCTGGTGGGACTAGGAATCGACGCAGAGGTGGGCCGATAGGGGTAATTTTTTTCCTGTCACCCTACTGTGCACCCAGTGCATTAACGCAAGTGACGGAAGGTTATCGAAAAGTTTCATGAAAATGAAAGTTCCAGTAATGATGATGATTTTCCCAAACGGTTCGTTTTCGTGAGGTTTTTATTTGTTCTTTGGCATTAGGATTAGCGATAATAATTCAAATCAAGAATACTACTGGGAAGTCACCTTTAGAAAAAGTCGATGTCGAAGTAAAATTTGAAACTATGCACGCATGCACTTCAGAGATAGCGTGATATCAGGAGCTGCGATTTCATTTCAACGCTTTTTTGTGAAAAGGGCAATACTTACAAATGTAAACATAGGGCTTTTTTCTTACATGCGAATGAGGGCTTTGAAACGTAACAAATTAACCTAAAAATTTTGATTCTACGATATTACTTTCTTAAACTACAGCAAAAAAAAACAACGGGTGATACTGTATTTTTGTTTGTTTATTTAAAGTTTCGCCATCCACGCTCCATGCAAACAAACAGGGCGATACTTTTTTTTGCTAGCAGTTTAGAGGCGAAACTGTTATTTTCGTATATTTTAGGATTATCAAACTGATACCAGCTGAAAATAGTAACAATGATCTCTATTGAAAAAACCCGGACGAAATCGGTGGTGTAAAACGGTAGTTATTGTAAAAAAACGTAAGGGCGATACTTCAATGCTGATAGATGGGACCGAAAAAGTAAACAATCGCCAAAGGGGCGATACTATCATTTTGTCAATTTCAATAGCAAAAACAAATTTTAATTTAATAATTTCAAATACTTTATGAAGTTTTGGGTTTCGATCACTGAATCATGCAATCTAGGATGTCAAAAAACACAATAGTTCTTAAATAGGAAATAAAACCAAGTCTGAAAATATTCACTGTTGATATTCTTTGAATGGTATCACTGCTAGTATCGCCCTTTTCAAGAAAAAGCGTTGATTTCTTAGTTCTCAGTCGCGTTGGAAATTTGAGTAAAGTATAAACTTCAAATCGATTCAAAAAAAAATCCACCACAATATAGATATTTTATTAACAGAGCGTTAACAATAATTCGTTGGTATGTCTATTTTATGGGCCATTTTTTCGCTTTCCCATTGATTTGGTTTGAGATTTCTAGCACTGATGTTGTCCTATGCTGATTTGAGCGGTTCTCTGAGTCCTGCCACTATCCCATGTAGTATGTGTTATCAAAAACATCGCGAAGCATCAAGTTCTAAATGCTCTCAAACGATATAATATCCGAAGAGAGTGATAAGAGTTATAAGAAATGTCTCATCACACTGTTAGGTGGATTAAACACGTTTTTTTTATAAAACTGACACTCTGTTTTGAAAAAAAAACTATTAGAGGCCAGTAAAATACTTATCAGCAAGGAATAAAGATGTACAAATATTGTCAAAATACCGGAAACCGCGTCTGGCTCTGACATCCTTGAAACAGCAATTGAAATTGAGCTCTTTCCGCAAAAAAGCCTTCTGCTTCCAGCACGTTTCCTAACATATTCAATAGCGGCACATAACTGCCGCCGTGTAGTTGCATACACGCGGTAAGCATTCGTGAGGCGGTCGACCTTCCAATCGATTATTGAACGTCCGTAGCTACTCCTACTGCAAACAATCGCTTTCCTATCCGGGCTAATCTCCATAAGTACCGTATTATTACTCGAACGTGTCGCGATGACTGCGTTAAACGAAACAAAACTACCGTTCGGAGTAATTTATCATTCTTTTAATTTGTTACGAAATTAACCTCAAAATTTGAGTACTTGTGCACCGAGCTGCTTTATCAAAGTTCGTGCTACATTGTACAACTTATTAGTACCTTTTGAATGGTACATATGGAGTTCCACGATACGGACAATCATTTCGTTGCATGTTTGCCTTGGTTGGGGCGCCAATCATCAGAGTATCGTTGGTATAAATAAGGCTTCCTTCATCAAACGGCAGCAAAATACTCGTTCCACTATTATTGGCTTTGACGAGCAGTCAGTTTCACATTATAGCGGCAGCTTATCGTGTATTATGGTAATGTTCCCGCCAGTAAATACAATTGTCGAAAGCGCGTTGAATACCCGAGGTGTAGGTCATGCAAGTAACGTTGATAAGCCTAAGCAAACCTAATAAACCTCTTGTCACCCGTAACCAACAACAATAAGACTGAATACACAAACCAGTAGCAGCACTATGCGAGTACTTAACAACAAGGCAGTATGCTATTGCAACTATGGGAAAACAAACACCTCACTGTCGGCGCAGCGGTTCCATGGTTCCATTCCGACGCGGCTAGGCAAATAATATAACACGACTTGTGGAAAGATTCCATTCAAATGCAGACAGAGCACAGCGAAACAAAGAAATGAAGATCTGATAAACCTAAGAAAAGATAATATGTTGGAAAAAAATAAATTTTCAATGGAGGTTAGCTGGAGCAAACAACTCCCATCTCATCGCGGATCACAAATGGCTGGCCAACTTTGCGAGTGAAATTGGCATTATCTCGGAATAAGTGATTCAAAAATCACCGTTGAACTAGCAACTAAAGCTCGCCTTTCTTGCGATCCATTTCGAAATAGTTGTAGCCAATGTTCGAATCAAACGTATGGGCTGGTTAACATCTTCGTTCAAAGGTTTGAAATCACAGAAAAAATAGAACATTCGTAAACCACATGTTCCCTTATAGTATAACCACTAACTACAATCGTGTAAGTATATGTCTACTACAATAGCTGCATCTCTCTATTACCACACCAATCGTTCAGAAACCAGTCAATCGACTAGTCGATCGATATACAAGGTAGGAGCGGTTTTATAATATCTATGTCGTCAGATAGTGCCATCGGGTGGAATCGCTTCAATCAGTCGCGAGTTGCTGCTACCTTCTTCAAGCTCGCTCGAAGGTACAGTAGTAACCAGCCTGCGGGTTTCGATGCTTACAGGCGCTTACAACATCAAATCACAAAACTGCACCCTCAAGCTGCCGAGTCAACACAACGAAATTGCACAATCTGTACACGATGAATGGCTTTGTGCGCAAAGTGTTGCATGTTAAGATAGGTCAAGAAGTTGGTTTCGTTTTGCACTGTATGAGACGGAAAGGAAAAAGGATGATCAGAAAAAATAAAAAACTGCATGCATTGGCTACTCTAAAATCAGAGAGTATCGATTCTGGAAATGATCGAGTCTAAGGCGATACAAACCTCCTACTCGATAGATGCAGTAGTTCTACCCACAAATGCAACAAAAGCAAAAGCCGTTTCAGGGCATATCGTACTTTCGTTAATTTTCACATTTTTGCCGTTCTCATATAGAAAGGTTATGCAATTGGTCGGAATTTCCGAATATCTTATACTATTCGACTCAGTTCGTCGAGATCGGAAAACGTCTGTATGTGTGTGTATGCGTGTATGTATGTATGTGTCAAGCAATCTCACCGATTTTTCTCAGAGATGGCACAAACTTTGTCTGAAATGAAAGGTACAACCTTCCCATAGGTTGCTATTGATTTTTTTTTATTGATCGGACTTCCGGTTCCGGAGTTACGGGTTGAAGAGTTGAATCACACCGCAAATTCCCATATAAACTGGTACCACCATGATGTCCAAATGATGCAATACATATTAAAATGTACACAACATTACTTGGATTTGCGTGTCTAGATCATTAATGACCCATCGAAGTCACCTTGACCACATTGGCCACCTATGACGGTTCTTGATGCCCCGGGGAACTTGCTAACTCCTTCAGTTAATGTAATACCTATTTCTCAGCGAATTATTTTCCGAATTTTACAAACTTGGTCTCAAATGAAAGGTCCAACGTTCCCATCAGCTGCTATTTAATTTCTAATTGATCCTACCTCCGGTTCCGGAAGTATAGGGTGATGAATACGAACACACAACAAATCCCGATTTCAACATATACTGCCATGAATGTAAAAATGTGGAAATTTTTCGAAAATGTGACCCCAATTGCTTGGATTTGTAGTTCTAGGTCGCTAATAGTCATTCAAAGTCTCTTTGGTCACATTAACCCCCATCGATGGTTCCGGAAGCCCTGGCGAAAGTATCCAAATTCAGAATGACAGTTATATCGATTTCTCAGTAATGACTGGAGCGATTTGACCAAACTCAGTCTCAAATGAACGGTGTTGCGTTTCCTAAAACTTATTAAATTAAATTATTAAAAGACCATTTCGATCCGACTTCCGGCTGCGGAGTTACGGATTGTGGAGTGTGGTCACATCGAAAACTCCTATTCAAACCGATACCGCGATGAAGACAAAAAGGATTTTTTCTGCTAAAATGGGAGCCAAGCATTTTGCATTTGTAGTTCTGACGCCCCATCGAAGTCGTGTTGACCACATTGACCACCATAGTCTTGCCCGGAAAAAAAGACCATCTTTCAAAATTATGGGAGGCGTCTGGTGTTGTGGGTAAAGAAACGACTTCTTTTTTATTCGCTTGTTAATATTGAACCTCTAGAATAGTCTTCCGCAATCTCTGTTGCCACGCTGAACTTTTGTTTCAAACAACCATGCGTTCCTCGCGCGTATTTGCTGTAACACATGCAAATTTCAATCTATCGGAAATTAATTAGCGTTTTTCTCGAAATTGCATTTTTCAAATTGTCGGACACGATTACTCAAAAAGTGTTCAACTCGATTGACTTTATTCCATAATAACTGCTAAATATGTGTAGCCAACCGATGAACCATTAATAAAAAAAATTATCCCCATTATTGTGAGCGAATTTTACACTAAAATATGAGATTTTTCGGTTTTTATAAAGCTATTTTCTGAAATTCAGACTTTTTTCTATTTTTTTTTAGTTCATCGAGTAACTACAAGTCTAAGCCTTAAAAATCTTACGTATGCGTGACTGAAAAATCCTTTTTTCGTACATACTGAATGTATAAATAAATCCTTACATTACACAAGAGGTACATTATTGCCTTACTTTCGAAATCGTAAAACAAAATTACTTTCGGGTTGTCTAGTCCAGACTAATCTACACCTGCACAACCAATACATGTAGAGGTCCTGGAAAATTGCAGACGTTCGCCTACAATTTTTCTTGTCAATATTAATGTTTGTGGCTCATGTGGTATGTGATACATTCACTAAAGCGGCCACGCCAACCGAAGCGTACAAAATGAAGATGATTCAAAATGATACGGCAAACAAATTATTTATTTAATCAGCGAATTATTTTGTACCGTGAATAAGGAAGAAACGTGGACAACCGTACCGACCATTTCAATTTGATAAGGGGTTTGATAAATCGTTGAATGTTACTTGGCTAAGAGAGTTAATATCACTCCTTTAGTCCTTTCCTGCGACAAATGTATTTAGCCCTGACCTTCCTAAAACAAAATTGCTTTCGGTTTGAGCACTTTACAGACGCCCCCCTTAGAAAAACTCACATTAGATTCTCGGAGATGTTTGGGCAAATTTTCACAAACTTAGTCCCAAATGATTATCTACATGATGTACATTATCTCGACAGACTGCTATGAAATTTCGTACGCATCGGTTAAATGGTTCCGGAAATATAGAATGAATTATTCGGTCATATAAGAAATCCCTATATAAGCCGGGACTCAAATTTCCGAGACATGAAATTGCAGAAATCGAATTCGTATTTTTGATGCCAGATTTCTTTAAAATGCATGAAACGCCGAGATTTTATGTTATACCGAAAAAAATAATTTGAGAAAAATCGATTTTTTGACTTTCTGGAAAGGTTATGCAATCGGTCGAAATTTCGACCAATCGGCCCGCAAGGCCGATTCGCTTATATTAATCGATTCACTTCGTCGGGATCGCAAAATGTGTGTATGTGTGTGAGCATGCGTGTGTCAAATAATGTCGCTAAATTTTCTCAGAGATGGCTGAACCGCTTTGCACAGTTTCAAATGAAAGGTATACCGCTCCCATACGCTGCTATTGATTTATTAGTTGATCCGATTTCCGGTTCCGGAGTTACGGGTCGAAAAGTACGGTCACGCAACAAATCCCCATATAAACTGGTAAAACCATGGTGTCCGAATGATGTAATACATATATAAATGGATTCAACATTACTTGGGTTAGCGGGTCTAGATCACTAATGACCAATCAAAGTAGCTTTGACCACATTGGCTTTGGGGAACTCGACAAGTTCCTAAGTTACTGTCCTATTTTCCACCGAACTCTTTACCGATATTTACAAACTGGTCTAGACCACTGATGGTGAATTAAAGATTCTTGGAATATATTGTCCACTATCGATAATTCTTGGGTTCCGGGCATATTCCAGAACTAAAGCCACTTCGGTGACGACTGAATCAATTATCACTAACCTAGTCTCAAATGGAAGGTATAATATGAAGTTGGGTGTTGCACTCCCCATCCATCCCTCTCTTTCCTTTCTCTCACTCCCCTCCCCAACTCACTCATCCCTTCCTCACAGACCAACCTCACACCCGTATTCGCTTCATCAAAATACGTTAGGTTGTTCCCGACGTATCCTCCCCCTCCGATTAATTATCCCCCACTTCCTTACCACCTCGCATTTCAAAATATGTTAACATGAAGACAACATTGAACTCACACTGATTAACGCTATTTAAATATATTTTTATTTGTTTGAAATGTGTCATCGTCGATATGTTGCTCTTCAGGCTCGTGGCAGTCATGCACCTACCAAGTTTAATAATAATGAAATAGACATTTCCACAATGTTACATTGAACGTACCCAGTTATTAAATCATAGCTATGATAAGTGAGAAAGGCACAGGTTTTTTCTATAAGCACCTGAAAACATGTTTTATTGTCTACTCCTTATTGCTATGAGACTTTAACTGTATACTCGTCCTATTCTTTTTTCATCCGACCTATAATACCTAAAGGATAGAACAATCAAAAATCGATCGACTTAGAGTTGGCGGCAGACGGTTGCCTATATTTTGTTTTTGACCTTTTCCATTCCAGTCAAAGTGGCGTCGAAGCAAGATAAACAGGAATTTTGTACTCACATAGGGAAATCTAAAAGAGGGATTCCAGAAGAAAGCTGTTTTCCACTGACAATTAGACCATTTTGACTCAAACACTTTTTTGAAAGGTATGAGTTTTTGCATGTATCACTGTGAATAAATAATGTTCGAGAACGTCGTATTTTGTTCAGCAAAACCATCAGAGAATGAGTTGTAAGGAATGAATCGTTCTTCGCCAAAAAATATGCACTGATGAAATTTGTATAATATTTTTTGTTTAAAATTAAAATGACAAAGAAAATAATTTTTAAAAATATTTTATTTTTTGTCAGTGAAAATCTAAAAAAAGGACATATTTTAAATGCGATTGCGTCTTGGAGAATTTTGTGTAATAGCCACTTCAAATGTATTTAGGTATCAAACTAATTAGCAAAAAATGTAATTTTATTACAAAATATAATTCTAAATGGCAATTTAAAACACAATGCTCTTAACAAAAAAAATCAAATCGTTAGTTTTGAAGATATTTTAAATTTTGTTTCAACAAAAATAATTAATTCTGGAGATTAAGCCCTTTTTATAAGTAATTCACGATTCTCCATCAAGAACAAAACCACTCAAATGATTTTCGTTATAAACATGAAAAGAAAAAGTATCCTCACTCATATCCCCAACACTTATAGTACGGATAACGTAATAAAATTGAACACTCTGCTGGAATTAAACGTAACTGCCCGAACCAAATCGATTAAATTTCGACTCATCGCTTCAAAAAATAGTTTTCCATAAAGTTGCAGACTTATTTCCGTCCAACCTAGCAATGTTTATTCTAGCTGCGAATTGTTTTTTAGAAATAAGTGGTTTATGTTGTCGTATGGTTTTTCTGCTCATTGACATGCCATAATCACGTTCAACGATGTTTTTGATTTCAGTCGACGAAAGTGATGAATTTTTTGGTTCCATGACGATAAGATGATCTTCAGTAAATGTCGTTTATCGTGGAGGGGTGTTGTTGCTCAAAATGTTTTATTGCATTATATAACCGCTTCCTGGAACGTCGGCATAATTCGACAATTTTATTTTTGGATATTTTCGTTATTTTTCACTAATTCTCTGTCCATCACTGTATGTGCGTACGTAGGGGCTTCAGGATCGCGCGTATCATTGCGAAAGACTCGAGCGTTTGTTCGTGAACGTGTTCGATCACGTGGGCATTTGTATGTCGCGTGTGCTAATGTGTATGTAACTTCACGTGTATAAATTCTATTTTAAAACCATGTGTCCATTTGCATATTTGTGGGTTTTCTTGGATGATCCCACGCGGACCGTGAATCTGGTACTTAATTTTCGGTGTACGGCTCAGATGCTAGGAGAGAGTGATATCACTAGAGCTCCCGATCATGTCGTTATGAACGTGTTGCCTAGTGGATGAGCATCATTTTTATATTGGTCCAACTAAAGGTATGGACCTAGACTACTAGGACCGTAGGGACTTCCGGACGTAACCGATTCTTGATCGCACAATCACGGGCGTTTGCAGGTTCACTCTTGAGACCGCGTTTGTAAATTTATAGCTGCTAAACCGTTCACTTAGTCCCCGGCATGTTACCTTGTTAGCAAGATCGTGAGCGTAAATGTGCAGTCTTTGTACATGAAGTGCACAAATTCTAACTTATTAATCATGGGTGCGTTTCGACTTCGTCTCATCAGAAACTGACACTAACATTTTGTTGGAATAGATTAGTGCTGGCTAGTTTAGGGATTTTTAGGGATTTAGCGTAAAACCGGCGCTAATCTATTCCGACAAAAAGTTAGCGTCGGTTTCTGATGAGACCAAATTTTACCAAAAATTTACACCCTGGTGAGAAATTTTGGTGATAACCCAATTTTTCTCCTTAGGGTGAAATATATCATAGTGATTTCATAGCGCCTGTCATAGAGAGGCAGGCTAGCCTCTAAACTTTAGTTAGTTTAGCTTGGGCGATCTTTTGCTTAACTGTGGGCCACCACAGAATGGTGGAATACGTCAATCGTGGTCCGTGTAGGACCAGTAAGCCAACCTCGGTTTGAGACCCCAAATTTTCCCGAAGAGTTTACTGCACGTCCACAATGCTGTTATTTCTTTATTAACGGCGTATCTCAGGTGCGAGTTCCAATTCAGTTTTTTGTCTAGGATAACACCTAGGTGTTTCGCTCCTTCTCACAGTGGCTCAAAACAGCGTTTTGAGGTACTTAATTCATTAGAGTCAAAACTGTCCATATTAGCGATTTCACATATTCTACAATGTTTGTGTATGTAAAAAGCGCTATCTTTTGGTAATATTATTATTTTTTAAATTGATCATAGTAGGCTACAGAAAATTTAACTTTTGAACCGAAAGAGATAGCGCTTGGATGTCTTCGATAAAGTTGTAGAGGAGAGTATTTTTATAAATTTTGCAGAAGACATGTTGTCTCTGTCGCTCATAGTAATCGAGTTATGTGAAGTTCTCTATGAAGAGCTCCTTCATTTCCTATTTTTACTTAAAACTTTTTTATTTCTGATTTTTTGCATTAACAATGTTCTAAGGTATTTTTTATCATCATAAAACACACAACTTTTTCGATGACACAAGATAGCTGTGAATTCTGTGTAAAGACTTATAGCTGATTTTGATTTAATTTTGGCCTGTTTTTGAGTCCGTGTAAATTCACTATCGGCAAAAATTGTAATTATGCTATCAATTATCCTGATAAGACTAGGATTCACCTACAAAACGAAGATAAAATTGTTTGTCCATAAGCACCCGTTCAAAAGTTATACACTTTTGAAAACTATGTCTGGCCCTCCTGAAGTCGCTTGAATGGCTCACTGAACGAGTAGGCGCTGGTGTTCAAAGACGCTTTCGCTTGATTTCCTGAGTGACGCGCACTCTGTGTACTAGCGCGTCTGCCGGACGGTTAACACTGATATTGAATGATTATCCAACGGGTGACATACAATTTCATCTCGGTCCAGATTATCGTATGAATGTTAGCTTCAAGGCAAAAAAGATTAAATAAAATTGATGATAAAAAATACCTTAGAACATTGCATAAAATTGATGATAAAAAATACCTTAGATTATGCATTTTATGATGATAAAAAATACCTTAGAATATTGTCAATGCAAAAAATCAGAAATAAAAAAGTTATAAGTAAAAATAGGAAATGAAGGAGTTCACCATAGAGAACTTCTCATAACTCGATTACTATGAGCGACAGAGACAACATGTCTTCTGCAAAATTTATAAAAATACTCTCCTACACTCGATTACTATGAGCGACAGAGACAACATGTCTTCTGCAAAACACACTTTGTCGAAGACATCCAAGCGCTATCTTTTTCGGTTCAAAAGTTAAATTTTCTGTAGCCTACTATGATCAATTTAAAAAAAAATAATATTACCAAAAGATGGCGCTTTTTACACACACAAACATTGTAGAATATGTGAAATCGCTAATATGGACAGTTTTGACTCCAATGAATTAAGTACCTCAAAACGCTGTTTTGAGCCACTGTGCTTCTGCGTGGTTGATAGTTCTGATCAATTCTCTTTAAACAAATTTCTAAAAAAAATCGCAAAAAAAGTGTTTTTTTCACGCTGAAACCCTTAATAACATCCCCCCCCCCCTCCCCCGCCATACCCAAAAAAAAAGTTTTTTGATAGTGATAGCGTCGAGAGATGGGAGCCTGAAGGTTGCACTTTTTTGAACCTTTCGAATTACGCTGGAAGCTGGCCAAACTCTATCAACATTTTATTCCGCTGTCTATACATAAAGAAGTCTTTGCTCAAATGAAAGAAGTAGACCATGGGCTTAGCATGACCAAACTCAACTTGCGTTAGTTATTCGATATACAATTGATAAAAGGTGCATTTATCAATATCCTTGATTTGACA
This sequence comes from Topomyia yanbarensis, assembly GCF_030247195.1. NCBI lineage: Eukaryota > Metazoa > Arthropoda > Insecta > Diptera > Culicidae > Topomyia > Topomyia yanbarensis. Next base: position 387,919,911 of record NC_080671.1, on the reverse strand, counting down.
CAGAACAGTACGCGTGAAAATGGGACCTTGTGTGTTAAAGCGAAGCGAATCTTCGAACTAAACAATCTCATTTGTATTTAGGTGTGGATAACGCACATGCATGTTTCAATTGGCCAAGAAGAAATTATTGGCTTTGAAGGGCAGCTCATGAAATAAAGAATGGAAAAATTTATTATTTTCTATTCAACGAATATATAAATATTGCTGCTTCTATTATGATTTACTCCCATATTATTCAGAACAATGACTATATTCTTGATGTCATCAAAGATTAAACTGTGTGAGATTTTTCCATAGACTGTGACGAGTTGGCGAAGCAAACATGGTACTGTTGCGAACATTACATTCGTAGCTTAATACTTTGCCCGTCTAAAACACTGTAAACCAATAATAGTGCTGGTTCATTATTTTGCATAGCGGTGCTGCCAGGGCACACAGTGGGACGAGCCCGGACTTAAGTCCATATATGAATGTAATGCGATATTCTCGCAATCAGCTGAGCCATCAGAGACATTTTTGCGAGATTAAGTGATTTGAACGTAAAATGAATTTTTGGCAGCTTTTTAAGGGCATATTTCAGTTGTTTTTTGCATAATTTGACCATAGGAACTACATCAGGTTATTTTCGTTTTTCAAAGAAATGGTTGATTTTATGCATTGCATTACTTCACCAAAATTATCCGTGTGATAAAATTACATCATAAAAACGCCAAAAATAAGTCACTAGTTGGTTTAGTTAGTGTTTAGCTGTTTCTCATAATTTTTTATTGAATTCGAACTTCTAATGCGATAACAACAACGACGCCCATGAATGCCCGCGATCACACTATACTCATTCGAAAGCTTTTAATCTTCTCTTTAAAATAAGTATATGTTAGTTTTGCGAAAACTTGCGATAAGCAGTCAAAATTTTAAAAAAAACTGTGAATGGAGACGCATGGTTATTACTGATATTGAATTTGAATAATCACTTTATAGCTAGAATAATGACACGAATACATGCACAACTGTCAAATAGTATTGAGAGCATGATGAACAAGGGTTTTACTAGTGATCAAGAATAAGGAGCCGAGTGGGAAGCATGCTTTTTAAATGGTAGAGGCATTAAGAATGTTTGAAAATCAGCAAAAAATTTCAACCATCTGAAATAGGTTATAAAATGTTTCTAGAACTATTTCTTGCTAACTTGCGCAATAACTGTCAAATAGAGTGAATACAGTTGAGCTCTAGTCGTTTCGTGAGAGTATTTTGATCCGAATTTGTATAGCACTGATATAGCTTAAGGGTATGCGATACTATCCAAATAAAATAACACAATTTTTAAATGAACCATGTACACGAAAAAAGGGTTTTGGATTTATTTTCATTTAAGATATGAAATAAGCAATCTAAGTAACTTAAAACACACCTGCGAAAAAAAATCGTTGACCATCTTGTTGATTAGTGAATGCAATAAAACATTCCACTAAGACGCTCAAAATGTTTGTTTTGAAAATGATAGAAAATGTAGCTTTCATGTCAAGTAACCCACTAATGAATTAAATGTTCCAAAATTAGTCGAACACATCTTATTTGATCCGTAAAAACAAAATAGTCATTTCTGAAGCCCCATAATGAGATGTTCATTAATTCGTTTCAATATGGAAAATAAATTCCAAAATAAATCTTGAAAAAAATCATTATAAAAAACAAAATACTTACTTTTGAGCCACTCTAATAAGTAGTAAAGTTAATTTCTATTTCTATAATTAAAATAAAAATTCAGCGCGCAAAAACTTCTTTAAACACATTTTTGAACCTCAAAAACGATTTAGCACACGAAAATTAATATACACAAATTTTAATAACGATTTCGAAAAAAAATATTTTTGAGACACCCTAATGATTAGTAAACCCTTATTTTTGAAATGTTTTGACATCAAAAACGAATTCAGCGTATCAAAATTACATACAATCGTCCTATTTGAACCGATACGGCAAAGTTTGGACTTTAGTCCACGTTTTGTTTTAAGTCGTGCCACTGTGGCGCAGTTTAAGTTAACGGAGAAAATGAAATTTTGATAAATCGTCGTTGTCTTTAAATATTATTTCTAATGTTCTCGACTACAATTTGCAATCAATTGAACTATTGTCCAATTTTTAGAATTGTGTTAAGCTTCGGATGGTAAAAATTTAAAGCTACTAGCACTACAAGAAAAGCTCCTTTTTCCGTATTTGTTGAACCCAACGGTTTGAGTAAAAATAGTTTAGGAACAATACACGCGCTAGGAAAAAGCTGGGCACTAAATGGTTAAAGCCATATGGGGCGATGGCATAGCGTAGATTTTTCTAAACCGAAAAGGCTAGCCTAGGGTAGAAATCTCTATTTTACGAAAATATGCCCATCGTCCATAATGCCTAACGTACATTATGCCAATCGTCCATTAAGCCAAACTTACATTATTCCTAACGTACTTCCAAGTTGACTTCTGATCGATTTATAGTTGTTGACAAAGATGTACAAAGCCTTGGGAAAACTGATGTATATACATCATTCGACCATCTCAACGTAGACAAGCAAAGTGTAACAGTAATAGTGTAATAGCAAATTATTGTCAATGTTTAATGTAAACTAAATTCTCCTATTTTTCCGGATGTAAAGGCACTTATGTACTCCTTATATACTATTTAACACGCGACTGGGAAAAATTTCAACCTCGTGCAACCACAAACAACCACACCAAAACCACGAGAAATCATTTTACCCGTACTCTCAATTTAAAATCGGGAACATATCAAATCAATCAAGCCCAACAGAGGTATCGAAGTGTTTCCGACCTGTTTCTGTTGAACTATTTTATTTTTCTTTTTCCTTTCAACCACCACCAGCCGGGTTGAATGATATTTTGGGGGCAACCGAAAGTTGGCGAAGCCAACATTCGGGCTACAGTTTGGCGATTTGTGTCACAGACAATGGTACGACGTGCTGAATACGATGTAGTTGATGAAGGTAGCTAAGGTAGAACCGATAAAAATGTGCTGGAGAATGTTGGGTGTGCGCAGTAGTCACACTGCAGCTGATTAGAAAATGAGGAAGTAACGCAAAATTTCAGAGTAACGTTGAAGCACTACAGGCGAATAATGTCAGACATATAACCGGGCCGGTAACACGAAACTAAAAATCTATCCATGCACGTAAAAATTTTGTTAATCTGGGAACCGTGCATAATTTTCATGAGTAAAAGTAGTCCAGTTGAATATGAAAAAAAGTACTACTCCATTTGTCATAAAAAAAAGATAATTATTTCAGTACGTGAAATACAACTAAATATACAAGTAATGAATTAAAAACTGTAGAATGGAAGCTAAGAGTAATTGATGTCAAGAACAATAATCAAGCAGTCAGTGGAAAATGATAAATACACAGAAAAATCAAACTACTTGTGCACGAATCAAATCCACTCATTCAGCATAAACTTTTGCCCTAAGCACGTATACATTTTACAGGTCGTACGTGGTCGCGCTCTAAAAGTGGAATACAATTGAGCGCTACTAGCCAGCTTCAGCTAGTAACAATACACAGCACAAAAAAATCGGAATCCGTGGAATGAACAGAAACGTGCGAGAAATAGTTCCATTCGACGGTCGAGTTGTTTTCACCGGAGTTGTTGTGTCTGTTGGCACAGGGTTTTGTCTATCATCTGGGACCGTCGCTTCAAGATTCGCTTCCGCAGCTACTCTCGTTACGGGTGTACAATTTTTCGGGCGTAAAATAAATATGCACTTCGATTGTGGAAATGGATATAAAACTGTGAAAGCTAGATTTTTTGTTTGTTCAGTTTATTGACACAGGCAATGTTTTAGCTTGACTGATCCATGCGTATTTTAAGTTATTATAATTTATATAAAAAATAACTTAATAATTGCCCGACTTTTTTCCAATCAAATTGAGATTTTCGGGTGGAAAAAATAAAAATTGTCAGTCGAATAAAATGTTCACGAATTAGCTGGTTTAGGAGCAAATCTGCACACTTAACGTACTGTACTGAACGATATGTTCAAATGTCACCACTATTTGATCAAAATTTCAACTATCTTTTACTAAATTTCAAAGTATTCACATCTAGCGTAAGAGACGCAAAAATTTGTTTTGATTTATTTTATTAGCGACATTCTGAATGATTCCAATCATTCACTGGGTGGGGCGTAATAAGACTGTGGCCTAAGTCATATCTGTATTTGGTTTGCGCTTGAATATTTATCTACAAAAACACGAACAGCGATTTAGTATCTTACAATTTTAGAGTTGGTGAAATGCTTCAAATGGAGCGATTCGAAATTTTTGGGGATCGCAAAAATTAGCAAAACTATAGTTAACTGGAAGTTAGGAGCCTTTTTATGCATAAAAGTCGAAACCAATTTACAGCAAAGAGATAATGTCGATAATGACACGGATTTACATTCTGTTGAAGTCGACGACAGTCGCACCGCTTGTCAATTATTGAATTAGTCGGTGTTTATTCAGGCCGGACTATGTGACAATCAAGGCTGGAAGAAGTCATTTCAAATGACATTTTTATGTGAAAGTTCAGGAAAAAACCAACACGACAGCACCGGTGCAAGTTTAACTACGGCTGCTGTGCATGTAAACGGACGAGAGAAAAGCAAAAACGTTCGTGCTGCTGAGCGTGCCTGTTAAACGTTCGTGAAAGTTCGGTTATTCGGCTTGGTGCCGTAGTTTGGTTTGGTTCGCTAACAGTTGCAAATGTATGTATGTGTCTAACTTTCATCATCCGTTGCGTTGGAATTATTGCAAATAAATTTCATAGCAGCGGTTCAAAATGAATGTAGTGAACGATATTCATGGATACAGGATTGGAATATGCGGCAGTTGCTTTTTCGCTTGCTATAGGAAAGGACTGCAAGCAAAATATTAGCGGTCATTTAGTATCGTTGAAGGGGAAGTTGAAGGCCATTCAAAATCAATATTTTTGGACAATGAACAGGGGGGCCGATGCGTCAAAATTGAATTTTTTTCAACTTTTTGGTAACGAGTTTTATATTGAAGGAAGAGTTGTTGGCCATTCAAAATCAATAGTTTTGGACATTTACAATGTACAGGGAGGTCCGCCGATGCGTCAAAATCGAATTTTCAGCTTTTTGGTAGTGAGTTTTATATTGAAGGAGAAGTTGTTGGAAATTGAAAATTAATAGTTTTGGACATTTACAATGCGCAAGGGGGGTCCGCTATACAATATATTGATTTCGAGAAAAAGAGTTTAAAGTTTGAATGGCAGCATCCTTTACGTTATAATTGGAAATTAATTTTTATTTATTGTTACATATTTCAAAATCGGCAAGAGTGTAATGTAGCTGAAGAAATTCTTTATCTAGTGCTACCATTATCTCATTTTTTGATGTTTTGCGACTTAGTCCGGTCTGACTTAACACCGACCAATTCAAAGTGGTCTAAATCTCGAAATAAAAGAAGCTGCCGCATTTAAAAAACATCTTCCGCTGCAATGAGACATCAGTTTGAGCATTCAATTTCACTTTGAAGCATTTCTCGAATCTATTGAAAAAAAATATTCGGGTACCGGTACTGGGGGCTTCAGTACCGCGGTACCGGTACTTTACCGGTACTGGGGGCTTCAGTACCGCAGTACCGGTTCTCGCCAAAATGGGTCGGTACTACGAACCCTTCCTATTCCTAAATGGGTTGGTACTACGAACCCTTGTTATTGGTTCTGGTCCCTGTGTTATGGGTTGAAGTATGCGATAACATGCGCAATTCCCATGCAAACCAGTATAACTATTATAGCTAAATGATGCCAAATTCAAATTTAATTAGTTCAAAACTAATTCAATGACTTCAAAATTACTTGAAATTGTTGATCCAGATCATTAATTGCAAATCAAAGTTCTCTTTGACCACATTGAGAACCGTTGAGGATTCCGGAAGATCAGAGGAAATTGCCAAATTCGGCAATTAGATTCACACCTGTTTCTCCATTATTGCTGACTCGATTCTCACAATCTTAGTCTTAAATGAAGGTTATAGTATTCACATTGATTGCTACCGAATTTCATTTAAAGGAAGTATTGGTTCAGGAGTTAGGAGAAAAATAATCCGATCACACGTGAAGTTCCCATACAAGTCTTTTTGCCTTTCTCCTATAGGAAGGTTATGCAATCATTCTAAAATCGACTTTTAAACGGAGAACCGAAAGCCCAAAATTTTTAAACCACTAGGCTCACTTCGACGAGTTCGGCAAACAATTTGGTGTATATTTGTGACCAACAATCGCACATCGGTTACTCGTAGATGACCAAACTGATTTTCTTAAACTTAGTCTCAAATGAAAGGCATATGTTACTATTGAATTTAATTCTGATCAGACATGCGGTTCTGGATTTACTGGTAAAGAAGTGTGATCATGCAGCAAATCCCCACCACCATGATATCCAAATGAAGAATAACTTATTAAAAAGGGTGTTACATTACTTAGATTTGCAGTCCCTTAGTCGCTTTGATCACATAGGACGGTCTTGATACCCTGGCGAACTTGCCAATGTTCGGAGTTAATTTTACACCTATTCCTTAGATAATTCTGGACCGATTTCCACCATCTTCCGAATTGGAAATGATTGAAGCACTTGGCCGTTATTCAATTCAATGCTATGCGATCTCAGAATGGTTTTTGTGTTTTGACTGTAAATATGAAATTACCGTATTACACCAAAAATGAACGATAAACAAAATACTATTAGCGTGTTGTATTAAGGCAGCATGCGGCGCTTTGTTAGCTTTTTTCGCCATCTTTCTGTTTCTTTTACGCAATATTATTTGTAAGAAACCGCCCGTTTGTTTACTAGTTCATTGTTTGTTATAAGATGACCGTAATAACCGTATTAATGCTGTAAATAAAATGATGGTCATTTTCAATTCCTCTCAATGATGATTCCAATGAGTGAAGGATTCACGGGAGAACCGTCTTATGCTATTTTCGGTTTTAGAATCGAGTCGCCCTAGGTTCGCTCTAATGTTTACAGTTTCCATACAAAAGTGACAGCTCCGAGCGAACCTAGAGCAACTCTGATCTAAAAACGAAATCAGCATTACTGTTGCCAATTAATTGGAGTGAGAACCGGAGCTCAATATGAGCATAGCTTACTGTTTTGATTGCTAAACGGTTCATTCTCGTTTACCTAGTAGAATTGCCATCAGTACCGTGATGAAGCTCAGCACTGACTGAATTTCCTCCCGATCTGACTTTCGGTTCCGGAGTTAAAGGTTGGTTAGTGCGGTCACATAGGAATATGTATGTTTACTTATACTGGAATGTTACTGCAATTACTCTGAAATTCGTAAAGCTAACCCAAGGCAACAGGTATTCTAGATTTAACAAGGATGTCTGGCGACCGTTACTCCTCCACATATCGCACAACCATCCCCTCAACCCCTCGCCAAACCCCACCACCCCTTTCCATTCCACTCTCTTCAGACTACCACCACATCTCACATCCTACAGTCCCTTAACTCTCTCATTCTTATTGCCTTCACCCACCAGGCATACCAAAATAAACTGGGTGTGGTGGCTCTGTGTTGTGGTTTTTCATTCCCCTCACTCATCCACTCCCGCATGCCAAAATAAGTTTGCAAGAAGACACCATTGAACTAATGCTGATTAAGCTAATTAAGTATAATATATATTTTTTGCTTCAAGTGTTTCAGCATCAACACGTAGCTCATCCAATTCGTGGATGGCGAGCCATTGTACATAAATGTTCTAAGAATGTAATAGACGTTTCCACAATTATATTGAACATAACCAGCCATGGAATGATAGTTTGTAGAGATGAAAAGGCACAATTGTACATTGAAACAGGTTTTTATCTACAGGTCGCTATTGTGTATTCGTCTTCTTCGGCGTTTGCTTCTTTGGGGAAGATACTAGGGAACAAGGAGCAATCGTTTTTCCTCATTGGATGTGCTAGTCGTTTGTTTGGAGATACTAGGAGCAGCACTTTTTAGGATGTGCGACTGACTCTGGTTTAGCAGCATGGGTTGGTGGCTGTTTATTAGTGTTGATTGTAGTACACACAGTTTTTTATTCGATTCGGCGTATGGTTTTCCGTTATGAGTACAGAATTGGCCAAATGACGTCAGACTGGGGTAGTGTTCACTGGTGGAAACATAAATGTACGTTTTGCTATCGCTGTGAATCTTTTCTAGTGGATCTTTAACCGCATGTGCGGGGTTAAGAACCAAACCCAGCTTACCAACGCCCCTGTGTGAAATCTTAAATTAAACACTCCGAGCCGAAAAAATCTATCTGCATTAATTGTGCTGAACCGATAAAAACCGTTTCTCCAAATTTTAGTGATTGATTTTTCCTCTTAAAATCATCGAAAGATGATGACTAGAACTTATGAACTAGCTGTTGGAGATGTAGTTTATCCTCCAAAAGAGTTTCTGTGAATCCATTGACTGGAGGAAATATGTGATGTCATTGGCAGTGTTATCTTCCCTGGTTAGTAGATCACTTTTTGTACCCGGTTGTGGGCCAGCTTGGAAAAGTGCATTTTTTAGTTGCTATTTATTTTTTATGGCATAGTTTTTTAATTAACAATTTTGTGTCGATTTTTATGACAATTTCGGTACTTTTTCACTGAAAAGTTCCAAAAATCAAAATATCGAAAAAAGTACGTCGCTTGCTATTGTTATAAGGAATCAGAAAAACTTAAGTTTTGGCTCTAGATAAAAAATTACGGGAGATAGCTTTCCGGCCCTGGACCCCTTCCAAAAAAATAAAGCGCGCATGGGAAAAAATGCTGGAAAGCCGCCATCTTGTTGTGAAATTACATGATTTTTTTTAATTCATTACTTACGTTATATATCCCGTTTAACAAGATCTCGATTCATCTCTTTATCGCGTCAAGAAAAAGCAAGAAATATGCCTATTGTACCGTGCTCTATAGTAGTATAACCCCTTAGGGAGCCATACCCGGCGTATTTGGTAGGGCATACCTTGCAACTTTTTGAGAAAATTGATTTTTTAGATCATAAACATTTTCAATATTGGTGCTCATATTTTATTTAAAACGTATTGAAAATCATCGAAGCCTTCTACAATACACGCAAATAATTAGTTCTGATATAATCGCAATGTTGTGAATAAGTTTAACGAAAATGAAGCAAATATTACGAAAAAAGAATTTTAATGAAATTTTATAATATTCGCTATAACTTTGTTACTTAAAGACATAGAGCTTAGTTATCTACGACAACTTGTCATAGGTTTGAGCGTTCCAAAATTTGGCGAAGACACCAAACCTCTAAGATGCAAAATGGAGAAGCGCCACCTATGCGGTGGAAATCCAAATTAAATTACATTATCAAAATAAAGCGCAGATAAAACCAAGATACTTCGCTGAACGTAGCAACCAGAAGCGCTAAAGGTTTTATCTTGCTAATTCTTTTCCTGCCCCACTGTGCACTGGAGCTGGCATGCCGAAAAAGCTATCGAAAGCTGCACTATACTATATTTCTGCTTAGTTAGAAGAACAATTTTGATAAAAAAACTATTTTGACTGCGGGTCATCAAGTTTGACTAGGGATTTGCTCAGGAACACAAACTGTGTTTCCGTTTTTTTGAGCGAGCATCCATCCGACGCTAGCTTAGTCCTGTCACTAAGTTTGTGTGGTATTCTGATTAGACGATGTCGAAACGACAATTCCATAACTAATTTAGTTAAAGGTTTTGGGTGCTTCACGTGCAAATATTGTTTTAAACAATTTTCTCGATAACGGAGAAACCACTGTTTTCTCCAAAATTGTTCTCCACTAAGGAGAAATATAGCATAGTGCATCCTGCATTAACTTGCTAAGCCAACCAAATGAGTTCGTTTTCTTGCAAGACATCACACTTGACTTGTTTGCTCAGAAACACAAATTGTCTCAATTTTTTGGAGCTAGCATCAATCCGGCGCTAGCTTAATCTTGTCACTAAGTTATTGTCAGATTCTGATGAGACGAAGTCAAAGCGCAAATTCCGTAACTAATTTATCGAAAGCTGGTCGATGTGTATTGAAAGAAGTATTTTTTTTCTCCTGACAATATTGCCGATTTTAAGCACGAGAAAACGTCAAAACACCGAAGAAAACACCAATCCCGATAAAAATGCAATAACACAAATATAACAGAATGTAATTTTCGTAGTAAGCGGTATTATAAATTTGGTCTCGTTAGTAGTGAAAATAACAGAAAATTATATGAAGTAACAACGCGTGATATAGCTTTAAAATCTTACTGTTGTGTGTTGCTGATCGGGATTCCATCGCCTGTAACACGTGTTAGCGGCTAGTACATCTGCGATGTGCCCAAAAGTGCGATAGTTATTTCACATGTAGTCATTGTGATTCTGACCTATATAAGAAAAACTTTGAATCTGCATTGGTGTTACTTGGTATTTTTGGCTTTTTAGTTCATTTTCCTAGGTGGATGACAAACGGGGAAAACATTATATTTGACAATAAAAATTCTCAGGAAATTGCTCACAAGTTTTGTTTCGGAGTGAATCAAAATACTTTCTTTGATGAAAATGATGGAATGTTAGGTATTTGCCAAACCTTTCGAATGATATGTAAAAATCATACAAATATTCGAAACGAATTTTATGGACAAAAAACAATATCCGACCCACAATCTCTACTTCGGAAAATACAAATTAGACCTGGTAATACAGGTTTGAACATTGAATGAATACATATTAAAACATAAATCAACCGAAAAATAGCGTGTGTAACTTCACGTTCAAACACGAACCGATTCTAAGCAGGAAATTGTACCGCACCCGGATTGTCCAACGTCGATTGCGCACGCACCACGATAAGCGTTGGATTTTCCACTCGCTCATGGGACCAAAGCAATGAAATATTACAGACAGAGCAGAACCACGGTACAAATTCACCCAAATGCCAAGTTTAATCTATAATATGCAATGCCAGCGAACGAAAGCCTCAAGTCTGAGGTGATTACACTTCTTCCAAGTGTTTGCGACAACTACTGCGCGGCGATTGCTGCAGCAAATCAATTATGTACTTCCTCTTTTTTCCCAACCGGTCGCGGGGCAGTGCTTCTCGCTGCTCACGCTTATGCTTTATTACCACTATGATTATCTTCCTGCTTTTGCAGCAATATACCTTAAGGGAGACCGGCCGTCAATAAAACCATAGCAACTGCTTTTATATAATAAAAACAAAACAGTGCATTAAATGTCAGAGGTTAATTGGAATAGTTAAACTATATACGGCGATTTTAGACTCAAACAAATTGCAAAATGGCGGAATTATTGCTGAACTCGCGGTAACTTTCTTGTAAGGGTTACTCTATTTGCTGGTATACAACTCTTGCCTAAAACAATATAAAATATTTATTTTTGTATTTAAGACATCTTCTTCATCAATAAAAAAAATTAAAATTGGACTCCTTTAATGCCGCGATATACGAACTTTCTTAGTACTGCTTCTGTAAAGACGCTGCGTAGATTTTTCCCTGTTAAAAACATTGTTAGAACTTAACAAAATGCTCGAATCGAAATGAGATTAAAAAGAATAGGATTTTCGAAAATATGTGGCGATCAGTCCTCCACACAATCTTAAAAGATAGACGCGTGATTCAAAAAAATGTTTCTTTATCGCTTTAGATGACCGCTCTCCCTTAACCATCTTATATGCGTTGTACAACAGGGAGGGCACTAAAATGTTTTAGAAAGTCAAAACAATTAGCGTGTCTTCGAACCGCAGATGCACCAAGCTATACCCAGTTGTTGTTGTCCATGGAGTTGGAGCGAACAAAAAGTAGAAAACTTTCAACGACAAAGCGCCACTAATATGAGCTATGTAAACATATTTATCCAGTTCAAATACGATCGGGAATTATCCTGTTCCTGGAAGCCGACTTGTCATGACTTATTGACATTTCTTGAATTGCTTAGTTCCGTTTCTTCCTCTAGTCTATTGATGCATAAACTTACTGACAAAACTGTAAATGTGTTTATGTGTAAAATGGTCTAAGGGATCATCCATAAATGACGTAGCATTTCTTGAGTGATTCCCCCCCCCCCATCCCTATCGTAGCATTTCGTCACAAGCCTCTAAATACCCCCCTGGTAATTACGTAGCTTGACGGTAACCCTAGCCCCCCCCCATTGTCACCGTAAAAAAAACGATGCTGGTTAGATGAAACGGATAAGGTTGTCGTGACATCAGGTCAACCGCTATTCCCTTTAAAAAAGCTACGTAGCATGACATGACCCCCTACCCCCCTGTCGTCACACATCATCTCAAAATACAAAACTCCCCCCTCCCCCATATTATGCTACGTCATTTATGGATGGTCCCTAATTAAATCAAATTCTAGGATTTTTTTACTAAACCGCGTATTGCTTGTTGTCACTGCAAAATCAAAATTTTTAATAATGTTTAATAATGTCAGGCGCTTCGCCATGTTTCTAGTCATAACGCTTCACACTATTGATTACCATTCCATTTCCTGTGTTGCTTATATGTTATACTCATCCAATGAATGATGATTACCTGAAAGGAAACAAAAAAAATAGATTAGTATCTAATTTGTCGAGCTCTCGTGTAAAATGAGTACTTAGAGACAATCACACTATTTGTAGTTTTTCCCAGTATTTAAACATCTGATATGACCCACATGTGAAGGACTGAAAACAAAAAACTTTTGAAAACATCACCAGTACTCACAACCTTACAATTTTTACGATATTTTAAATCAAATGTAAACCGCAAACAGAAACAGTTTAGCCAGTATATACCACTACATGGAATATTTTACTAGTCCCAACTGTAAAATTCTAAAGTCTATGATTTGTTTTGTCCTGCACGAAACATAACCTGTAATACAACTGAATAGCAAAATCTAGCTCTCGGAACATATCCCGTCTCTAGTGCTGCATGTGTGCATCACCAAATACTGAACGAAGCTGCAACGATGGGAGCTCGATGACTGGAACTGTGTGGCATAAGGAAAAGTGTTCCTGGTCTAGAGCAGCAGCAACCAATCATCGACGATAAACCCTAAGGTTATGTAAACAGCCTTGCGCACGAGCAAGCGTGCGCGCTCCTTTATATGTAATGAGTGAGCGATGGGGGTACCGTTACAGCACAGATGCGAAACAGTATAGATAAAATGTCACTACCAGTTCCTCGTAATTTTATATCTTGACATCCACCTTTTAGCATGCGTAATAGTGTTTTGGTTCGTATGCGAGTATAGGCAAATTAAATACGACTATCATTGCCGCAAGCAACTAAGTCTCGTTCTTGTTCTTCATATAAAAATACATAACACGTAAGGCCGTTATCATCCTATGATAACGGCTGGTGAGCAATCGAGACCATTATACTGAGCGACCTAACGGGGAGGGCTTATTACAAAATCATTTGTCAATCATGTATGATAGATTGAGAGAACTTCCAGAACATTGGTTTAAACCTGATTTCCTGAATTAATTCTTCGCTTCGATGGTTCACTGTCGTCGATTTTGATAGATAATTTCCAAACTAAAAAATATTACTTCACCCAAGTATTATTGCACACTAACCAAACACGCAAATTTAGCCGAAATTTCATTTTATATTAAAGTTAGCGTGATTTGACCATTTTGATCCTGCTAGGGAGAATGCATGTACATTCTAAAACGTGATAGAAAATCTTTCTCATTATCTATGTCTAAAAAAAGTTATTTTTAATAACGTAATTGGGAAAATTTTTCGATAACATACAATTCGTTACACGAAAGAGCCAGAAAAACTCTCTACAATTGCAAACGAAATATCACCCACTAAAACACCGCTTAAGGCTAATTACAGCGGGCCACGATCCTGATTGTGATATTGCATATACGATTTGGATGTGGAGGCGTGGAAGCATGTTGATCGGCTGGGAACGAGCGTTTATATGTTTGCGCTTGAGACCGCTTTTATAAACTTAAAGGTGCTAAAACACTCACCTCATCGCCGTTTTCCTGTACGAGATCGCGGACGTAGGTGTGCGTGGATGATCGCAAAAGATTGGAGTGTTTGTACGTAACCGTGCAACTGCGACCACTATTCAGGTTATCTTTTGTGGCTGCCCCCGTTTGCTCTACATGTAAGAAATTGCTCGAATCCAATGAAGTTGGAAGCGAATTTTTTGTTCCTCCACATGTGCCGTTCCAACCGTTATTAATGCAGCTAAAGTACCTTCCGAAGTATCGCTTCCTTCGGAAAAATAATGCTGCACAATGTCAGAGAATATGTTCCGAGCTTTCAGGCTCGTAGTTACGGAATCGACAAATCTAGAGAAAATTTTCAATAGAACGTAAGTAACAATGAGAGATTCTCTTTGAGCTCTTTCTCTTCTGTTCATTACTCGGCCATTTCAACATTTACTACTCTACTCTTTGCATAATATTGTAGTAAAAACCGTCGGCTTTCGATATGTACTGGAAAATTAGTACAAAGTGTTGTAATGACGTCGTAATAAACGAAAGAGAAAGTAAACAAAGAGAGGCTCTCAATGTTACTTACGTCCTATTGAAAATTTTCTCTAGAAATGTCGATGTAGGTAGCAAGGGCGTTGACTTTTGCCAATTTTTTTCAGGTGATACTTGGCAGGACAATGCACAGTGGTCCAGAAAGCAAAATTAGCAGAAAACAATTGTCAACGCTTTCATCTTTGGATGAAATGATTTGATGCCTTAGAAACATATTTTGTGCGTGACAAACTGCTTCTGTTGGCTGAAGCGGTTTTAGGGTTGTCCTAAAAACATCGAAGTTACAAAAATGTTTTCATATTCCGGTGGAATAGAACGATTCTTTGTTCTGCAATTTTCTAGAGGAATCAATTCTTAACAACTTTGTTGAAGACAACAACTTTGTATTTCAAGTCGTTTTCACTTTAGTGATTTCCATTACATAACTTAGGGCTCCTCTAAAAAACAGTTTTTTTCCGTACAATTTATTGATGTGATTTTTAATAGTGGTGTTTTGAACACTTCAAGAGAATGATTAGGGGGAACCTTTGCTGGAAGAAGAAAGTTTTTATCTTGTCTGGTTCAAAAGTTATATATGAATTTCACTGAAAATACGTCCTTTTCAAAGAGGGCAAACGAAAATAGATATTTCTAATTGTTTTACCTATTTGAATATAGTTAGAGTATAGTATAGAGATATACTAACAAAAGGAATCATAACATACCGAATAAAGAAAAAAGATGCAAAGAGCTTGATTAGAAGTGTATAAATTGATCAATACTATTTTGGTATACATGAGTAATGGAAAAGCAAACTAATAGATGTACAAAATAAACAGACTAATGTAGTAGAATAGAAAAACACATGTAACATGCAATCAAACAACTTTAATTCGTCTAAATGCAGCAAATTATGTATATTTACCGTTAACGACAATTGCATTCTGTTAGACTTTCATCATGCTATGCTGGCCGGGAATGAAGGATTCACGCGCGTCGGTAAATTTATTGTACCATAATTTATCCAATTCCACCTTCCCGAATGAATAGAACCAAATTCACAAATTGAACACCGGAAGTATTAGCCCGATATTCTATCATATACGCCAGGTTTGCATCCAATCCCTGATCCAACTGTCACAAATACTTAGACGAACACATGCACAGATAGACATCGACTAGCACATAACAATTGTACACCAGTACGAAAAACTACAATTATTACAAAACGACAACTAATAGGTTTTTACTTATGAATTAACTGAATTGATTTAATTATTAAATTGATTTAATTAGCTTATGCACCGTGACCAAGTCGACCGACAAATGGATACACAATGACTCCCACTGTGAGCCCCGTCCACGAATACCGCCATGGACCTGTGGAACAGTGTTTGCAAACACGGCACACATCCAAAGTCAATCCACGTCGAACCGCCAGACGGCCACGTCACCGCGCACAGACTAGTGGTTGTGCGTAAGTAAGCGCGGGTGCAGGATATGAAAAAAAACATAAAACAAAAAAGGCGCATAAGCCCTCTCGGTCTCCACGATGCACCACTATCGAGGCGTAATGCAATAACCATCTTAAAGCAATTGTCCCTCAGAGGTTCTGTAGCACTGATGCACGCAATATGCTTGACGACGTTTGCAATACCGTCATACCCCTCAACCTTGGGGAGGAAGTGACAGAAAAGGTGAAATAATGTACTATTATTGTGCAGAAATTGCCAGTCCGTTTTCTGAATTATTATTACTATTATAAATGTCAAATTCAAAAGCTTGATATCGGCTCGACCAAAGTATTTGGAAAGCTTCAATCGGCTTTTCTGCAATGTGTTTGCAACGCTTTCTTTTTAGTATGATGAATAAAAAAGAGAAACAATAAACGAGATATTTACTTTTAAATCAATGACTATAAAGGCCATCGCATGAGTGGGGTTTCTTTATGAAAACACTAACTACCAGAGCATAGATAAATTGACATCCCTGCTTGGGCACGAAAAAGAAAGGAAATTCAAATCATGCCCGACGCGACGATTGAGATGTTTGGTTCATTTCCCTCGTCATTCGTTCTTTCAATACAGCGCATTCACATTCGCATATGTTCGGTTTCAGAACCAACCTGTTTTTTTATGCTACCTCTGAGAGATTACCGAGAAAAAGTACATCGGGTAGAGATTATGCAATTCACTTATGCTCGGAAATGTAAAAGATGCCAACTTAAGCCTTCAAACTGCCATATAGGGTAATGTACCTATTATGGCAGTAGAGCCTATGGTGACCCTATTTCGTACCGCTTGGTTTCGAACCAAGTATATGAGATAATAACAATATCGATTTGGCTAAAACAGGCGTTCAAAAATATGTTCGTTATATTTTTTTTGTTATGCGCATATTTAATTAATACTATCTTCTAAATTCAACTTTAAATTAAAATAAAATCACCTTATTGAAACATCTGCTAATTCGCCTTACAGTGAACCGAACCAGGACGCAACGGCGCTTAGCAAAATAAACACTTACGAGCCAGCATTTACCGTCTCATATCTCGTTATTCCTGCACACAAAAATTGAACATTGCACTGATACATACCTTTCTTTTAACTGGAGAATATTTTTACGATTATTTTACTTAAAAACACTCGTTGCATATTAGTATAGATCTAGTGTTATAATAGGTTATTATTAAATACGGGGGCTCACATTATCGCCATGTTTTGTCCGATACACTACCACAATCAAAACAAACTATTTGCATGTATTATATAGAAAAGAATGACCAGTGAGGCCAAACCAAAACATGAACTTGAAAATATATTGTAATGCAATTTTGGGAATATAAGTAGTCAATTATTTCAAGTTATTCAACTAATTGTTGATTGCAGAGATTTTATTTTCATCTGCACATACAATTCGGATCGGGACAAAGCAATGTGTGATGTGAAACTTGTCATGCCAATTGTTAAGCTTCACATGATTATTTCCTACGAGCGCAATTCTGGGCAGGGTTGCCACTATTTTTCAAAGAATATCTGGCAGATCAATTAAAATGTCTGGCAAAATCTGTCACTTAACAGCGACCTCAAAGTCATTAATATTTATCAATCGATTTTTGATAAATTTTGGAAAATATGCCCCAAATTTCCAAAATGTGTGTGCAAACACTTCTTTAATTTAAAAATCTGGCAGAATGAGAGGTTTGTTTTTTTGTCTGGAAGCTGCAAAAAACTCTTGCTGTGACAGATAAATCTGGCATAATGGCATCCCTGATTCTGGGTACTGGAATCGTTCATGTGAGAATAGATTCACAGAATAGAACATTTAGTTTCATTTATGCTTAAAATAGAGAAAATTCAGCTAAATAAGCATTATATAGACGTTTAAGAAATAGTACACTGATACTTTATTGTGAGAAATGTTATAGGTAATATAGCTTCTTTTAAAGTTGTTCAAAAAATAGTGCGAACCTCTCCCTAATGGTGCCAAAATAGTCTCATCACCCTAATAACAAATTTCGGTAAATTCAAGCAGAAATAGACAACTGAGTTTGAATGTCGTACCACTGTAAATTAAAGCGGTTTTCAAGAATTGATCAAAATTATGTATCCTGTTCACCCACTGGCGGATTTAAGGAGGTGTCCAGTCATTCAGAGAACTCCACTACAGATGTCAAAGTAGCTCTACTGACGCACATATTATACTATCTTAGCTTAGCTTAGTTGACCTTCCGTGATTGATCACAGCCTGTTGAAATTGAATATTGAACCAAATGTATGATACTTGGGAGTAGTACATCATACTCAATGTGCAACCTAAAGAGACTAAAATTATAGTATGATCAATAACGTAGATGGCCACGCCCATGCAGGTCAATTTTGGGATAAAAAGGAATGTAAGTTCAACACTTGTGAATATTATGACCGAGGAATTCTCTGCATCATCCACAACTGTCGCCTTATTAGTAAGTAGGGAAATTAAGCAGGATATATCTTGGTAGATATTGTGATTTATTGAAATACTCACGCGCTTTGTCTTTTCATTTTAGATCAAAGCTTTAAGGAGTGCAACCTCCAGTAGAAATATGAATGCCGAATAGGCATTTTAAGAATTATCATTCCGCGAGGCGTTACGTAACAGGATAAAGCCGCGTGGAATACAATAGAGGTAATGATATGATCTTAACAGTCGCTCGCTATCAATTTCCGATAGTTAAAAACGAGCAATTTGAACTCCGAACAGCCGACCATTGGGAGTATTGCTTCTTATTAACACTTCAGTGATTATTTCTAAAGTTTGCAGTACAAAGCAAACGTACAGAAAGTATAAGCAAACCCAAATGAATACGAAAATTCAGTGCGAAATGTTAATGACAAATTGGAATCTCCACTCTCCCTACCAAACACGTCTCCATAATTGGGTTAAATACCATATTACAAACGACATGCGTAATAAATATAATAAACACAACGACAAGGGCTTTTGATCCATCGGCGGCCCAATGGATGGGAGAAGAGCAATACTGGCAAAGACCGACTACCATATGAGCGGTTCAAACTCGAAAGAGTGACCTAGAGTACTGCATTGGATGATTTGGAAGAAAGGACCAGCAGTGCGATTTTATGAAGTTTTAGCTTCCGATAGCCCTACATTTTCTGACAGAGAGAAGTTCTGGAGTGTTCAAATGTTTACCACTGTTTAGGAAAGCAAAAGTAGTACAAAGTTAGCGTCAGACCTTCTTGAGACTTCAAAGTCTTTTGGAGGTATTCGTCATTAGATTTGTCAGTAGGCGGTTTCAGATTTAGTAAAAAACTGGCTTATTTTGACACATCTACAGATCGCTTGTCACACAAAAAATATTTTGTGTTATTCGACAACTTCATCTTCGGCCAACTCAAAAAAATTCCTACTTGAATGTTTGCTTTTTTTAAATACGGTTTTTAAACCAAAGCTTTGGAAGTTATACCTTGGCGTCGAAGAACCGGTATATTAATACATGCTGTTACTAAGTGTAGAATTAGAATTAAAACGTTGGTGCACAATCGGGAATAGCGAATCAGAAAAGATGACTATTTAAGTACGACGCTTAAGGTTGATTGAAACTGTCATCATTGGGTTTCCTGCTTTTCCACGAGTTAGGACCCGATTTAGCCACCTTTCAGTCTATGATGTCGACGAGGGAGTGCATACGAGATTCGGGTTGAGTCCTGGCGCTTAAATTTAAAAATCGTCGGGTATTTTTATTGGTTCTGCATATTAACAGTTTCGGGATCGAATCGGCTTTCACACATTTTAAAATCGGGTTCGAGTTTTTCAATTGTGAAACACCCAAGTGGTTCAATTTTGGAATTTTCAAATTCAGATTTTTCAATATTTTTAATCGCAGGTCCGATCGTGATTTTATATTTTTGCCTTTCTCCTATAGAAAGGTTATGCAATCACTCTGAACATTGTCAACCTAATCCCGGCCCGGAGGACCGTCTGTCATATACCATTCGACTGAATTCGTCAAATTCGGCAAATGTCTGTGTGTGTGCGTATGTATGTGTGTATGTATGTATGAATGTATGTGACCAAAAATAGGCACATCGGTTACTCGGAGATGGCTGAACCGATTTCATCAAACTTTGTTTCAAATGAAAGGTACAACGTTCCCATAGGCTGCTATTGAATTTCATTAAATTCAGAGTTCCGGTTCCGGAGTTACGGGTTTAAGAGTGCGGACACACAGCAAATTCACATTTTTGCCTTTCTCCTATAGAAAGGTTATGCAATCACTCTGAACATCGTCAACCTAATCCCGGCCCAGAGGGCCGTCTGTCATATACCATTCGACTCAGTTCGTCGAATTCGGCAAATGTCCGTGTATGTGCGTATGTATGTGTGTATGTATGTATGTGACCAAAAATAAGCACATCGGTTACTCGGAGATGGCTGAACCGATTTCATCAAACTTAGTCTCAAATGAAAGGTACAACGTTCCCATAGGCTGCTGTTGAATGTCATTAAATTCAGTGTTCCGGTTCCGGAGTTACGGGTTTAAGAGTGCGGACACACAGCAAATTCGCATTTTTGCCTTTCTCCTATAGAAAGGTTATGCAATCACTCTGAACATCGTCAACCTAATCCCTAATTTTTTTTGACTTATATAGGTTTTCTGTATTTTAACAGGGTCGTAGTTAGGGGGATTCGGTGAGGGGCACCCCCCACATCACTCACCACCCTTCCCTAAACCGCCCTTCCCTCTTCAAGTACCCTTCCACGCGAATAAAATTTTCTAATTCCTCTAGAATAAACTTTCCTAGTGGGTCTGAATACCCAGTGAAAAATTTGGTTTTAAATGATTTTGAGTTGAGAGACCAATTTAAAATTTCTTAACAAGTTGAAAATTTTTGGCGGGGTCCAAACCTCCGAGCCCTTCTCCTGGATCCGCCGCTGGTTTCAAGTGTTTCAGCGTCGACACATAGTTCAAGTTCGTAGCTGTCGATTCATTGTACGTATGTGCAGGGATGTTATGCATCTCAGAGCAAATAAAGAGAAGAATAACAAACGCTCTTTGCACTTTTCATGCGAACCACCGCTCTTCTCTTTCACAATAAACCTCTTCACTCCGATGCGTGTTGCTCCCACACGTGTATTCTACTCCATGACTGCACGCCACAAAGAGTAGAAATAAAGAGGCTCTTTAGTGTGTATCTTGGTCCCACGCGCACGTAAGTAGAGAAGGCAACCATAAAACATTTTTTAAAACGTTCTTCCGATCTAATTTTATCTGAATTGTAGTTTGATTCGCCTTCCTACCTGCTTGCCAGTGAGGGGAGGCACAAAAAAGTGGCTCATCAAGGTGACTGAACGAAATTGCGCAGCTCTTGGTGCACAGATCTTACTCTTTTTCGTTTTCAAGTTTCTCTTTGTGCGGTCGTTCTGCACATCGCTGTGTTTTTGTGCTGCTCTATTTTTAATCGGTATATTTCGCTCTTTGTGGCTCACTGTGTGAGCAAATAACAAGCCTGCGTATGTGCAAATCGCGCCGAATATCTAATAGGCAGTTCCACCATTATATTAAACATAACCAGCTATGGAATCGTAGTTTGGATAAATGAGAAAAGCACAATTGCACCACTAGGTGGTTTAAAACGGGTTTTTAAATATTAGGATTGGAGTTCGAAAAATATGAAACTCGACTATCCCCAATTTTAGCCAATTGGCATTCGATTTGCACAAACTACACCGATCTGAGAAAGCAACTCGCCGGGTAGAAAAGCCTTCTCCGAACAAGCTGTCTCACCCAGGGTCAAAAAAGGTCGGCAAATATCGGGAACCACATACACCCAAGCGAATTGATCAATTCACTTGTAATTTGAAACATACATCCACCAACCTGTCATGATGACATCCGTACCAACAAGAATGGGCCACGACAGTCGAAGGCTCAGAACCAATCCGCCCCATCTTAAATAAAAATAAATGTGCCGGGATGGGTAAACAGCAGCTCACCTGGATTTGAATCCCAACCCCGCACATAGTTAAAAAAATGTTTTTTTTTTACCTTACTTAAGAATCGAATGACGCTAAGGTTAAAGCCTCAATGCTTTAAAAAAAATACTTTTACCTGTCCATAACTCTTTGAAAGTCTCATTTAATCAGAGGTCACAACCATTATCCCACTCAGACAGAACAATGCGTATTTTTCCTGTATACCCAGATATCAATTCCTAGCTTATCAAACTGTACAAAGTAAGCTAATAATTTGTACTGTAGCTTATCAGTTCAGAACCACCGGGAAGAATTTGACCGCATAACCAATAGCTGTAACTTTTTCTATTAAGTACATTATATTGGAATTATGGGTAAAATTAGTTCAATGTGTATTGTTTACATTGTGTATGTTACACCAGCAATTCTGCAATCGATACGAAACTGGAACCGGAAGAACATCAGCGGCGTAAACAAATTAAGCCCTCGCACTTAGAAAATGCTGATTTCTCTCACCGTGCCATTAGCAAGAAGCTGACAATGGTCCAGTCTGCGGTAATCGTATATTGAACCGATACGAAGGAAACAAGTGGTCCAAATGGATATTCGTATAGTGTGAATGACCACAAGCGGGTAATCGAAACCTTCAGGAGCAATCCAATACTTCAGTGAGAGACGTTGCGAAAAAAATGCATTGTACACAAAAAACTAAAGGACTGAGGACTACACACGTAAAAAGTAAAAAAGCGCCGAATTGCGATGAACGGCAGAATGGGAAAATCACGTTCGCGAAAGTTCTACACTGAACTGTTTACGAAACCGCACTGTCACGACGAGACATAGCCGAAAGCAGATTTTCGACAACTTCCTAGGCTCCTTTTCTTCGCTACTAGTCATAAAATCGATGTCCAACAGAACATTTATTGGCAAATGACGTCATTCCTTAGACTGAAGCATGCAATGGTACGCAGTACGTCTAGCATTAGCACTCATCCTTATTAGCACCGATTCTCTAATCCGGAGCACACGTCCTTAGACTGCCAAATATCATCTGATCAATCGTAATTTTTGGGAGCTCTGATATGGGACATTCCACGTCCAAAGAGTCCCAATAGACAACGATAATTTTTACAAAATCAACATATTGAAAGGTTCAGGTTGGAAATATAAAAAAATATTTTTGTCCTTGTTGATAGTAGCTCTGGTTGAAACTCGTTCTAGAGTAGTGAGAAAGACTTCAATTTCCATACCGAAGAATTCAATCTAGAATCTAGATCAAATGCCCTTCAACGCACAAAGTTTTTGAAGATGTGCGGTTTAAAATGTCAAAGATGCTCTCGCAATTTTGAACATACGTGTATGTATGACAATTCTTTCCAACAGTATCGTATTTGTTTACAAATTATTCCAACATTACATCAAACTATTACAATGTATTACAGTATAGTTTCTTGCATACATGACAGAATAACGACCCGATTGTGATTACGCTAAATTATATGGACTTTTATGGGCGTGTATAACGTATCGATCACGTGATAAAACAATATTACTAGTTTTTTTTATTTGATTTGTAAAATGGCTGTTGAATGTCCGATTAAAACAGTTCACGATTCGAGCATCGTCGTTTATGTGGACTAACAGAGCACGAACGATTTGTTGAACATATGAAAACATGCTAACACCCATCGCTATCCTAAGCCAAAACGCTGTGTTGTGATGAGTGTTAGGTAAGCTATATTGTTATGCGTGCGCCGGCTGCACAGGGTGTAAAACCCAACAGACGCAGGCACAGCTTGGAGACGGACACGTGTTTCCATAAGCCTTAGTCCCCCTCCCGCTATCTGTCAAACGAAAAGCCACATTTTTTTGAGTTTGTGATGTTGATAATGGTTGGTGGCCAACTGGGACTTGGTCAACATCGTGTTTTATTGCGGTTATAGCACTATTATTTTCTATAGGCATATTATACCCTTTTCGAGCTTGAACCGCTCTGATTGCGGAGTTGTTTCGTAATCCATTTTGAAAAGCGCGTTCGTTGCTCAACGTGCTGTGGTTGAGCAGAAGAATCGTTAATTCATGGTATCAAGAATTGCAAACGAAGTGGGCTCAGTTTTTAGTTGTGATCACTCTCTCGTTTTTTACGTGAAAAAACCTCCCCTTGGGCTGGTGCAAATGTAACGTTAGGTCTCAATTTTCACGCCATGTACACAAACGGCAACAGCTAAGACGTGAAGCGAGACGAGGGAGGATTGTGATTTAATCGATTTCACCAAAATGCCATTCTCCTTTCGGCACAGTTCAATAAATAAAGTTTGCACACCCAACGACTTCCTCGCTCAGATTAGGGTCGCGTGATTGTCGAAAACCCTGTTTGTTCTCCCAATCGGTCAGCTAATGGATCCCGGTTGTGATAAATGTTTGGAGCTATGTGTTCGTAGATAATTGTGACTGGAAGTTGATTGCCAGCAGAGAAAGTTGTTAGTCGCGTCTATATTAATAGCCCATTGACGATTTTAGGATCAACTAATCGGATAGGTAATTGTTATCTATAAATGGGCACCGCGTAGTAGACTGTGCTCATGGTGTTTTGGATACGATGAACTAGGGAAGTTTTTGCGATATATAAGTTCCAGCAGTCGGTGAGATGTTGTGAATCACACCAATATTCGTTATTTTGTGAATATTTTGTGAAATATGGTATCAGCTGTAAAATGCCTCTATTGTTATAATCTTACTTTTTAATTGGAGCTTGTGTCATCAATAGGCGTTCTTAGTGTTTTATAAGTGTACATTACTAAATAACGTCACAGTTTTCGAGTGATTTTTAATACTCCCTCATCCAGCATTTCTTCAGAAGCTTCGAAACAACCCTTTCTGATAATGAAATCATGAATGAATTTTGCAGTACAATTAGGGTTAGCTGAAAGGTTATTAAAAAAATTAAATCACATAATGGCAACGAACAAAAGGTTTGCTGCTTTTTCCCGTCCAAGTTTTCAAATCGAAGCATGACCATTCTGCTCATTTTTAAATTTCGGGAAACGAGAGCGCAGACTCTCTCGCTGAATGGTCGCATTGAACAGTAATATTTTCGAATGATCTAATTTTTCAGCATGTCCCGACGGAGAACGCACAAAAGTTGGCAGAATCCGTGGAGCGATGAAAATCTGGGGCTGTAGCTACATTCCATTATTTAAAAATGTATCGACGAAAGCCCCATACTCTCGACACTCATCTCTTTCGTATCGATTACTGATTGTAATCCGCGCGTTTGTGACAAACGTTACCAAGACATCGAGCCCATTGTTTGGTCGTGTGCTGAATATTGCGGGGGTCGCCATTAGAAGATACACTAGGGGCTCGAGGAAGACCGATACTACTCTTACATGTTGTCGATATACTATTTTTTGAAAACAATCAATGTATTTTTTCAATGCACTAATTTGGAAACATAAATAGTGTTTCCGTTTTGGGATCTAGCGTGAAACCGGCGCTAAGCTATTCCGAGAATAAGTTGGTTTCAGTTTCTGATGAGACGTAGTCGAAATAAAATAAAATTCTAGTTATGTTACTTTTTTACCAAAGGGGTGGCCGTAGCGTAGTTGGCAAATCGATTGCCTTGTACGCAGCTCAGACCCTAAAATTGAGACTTCTATACTTTATATTGCGAGAGTTGTCCTACTAGAGCTGTAGAGCTGGGTTATCGGAAGGGCTCCCCGCCAGAATCACTCACTACAATTGCAGACGAAACTGGAAATGTCACCCACTAAAGCACTCTTTAAGGCCAATTGCAACGGGCCGTAACTCGGATTGTGATATTGAGTAGGTATACGGTTCAGATGGGTGAGCGCAGGGACTTTACGAGTAGTTGTGCGTGGATGATGATTGCATGTTTGTCTTTGTGTATTATCGTGAACAACTCGAGTGTTTGTAAGGTTACGTGTTCGTAGGTGTTTGAATGTCGTGTGGGCGTTTGTATGTTGTGTGGACGTTAGTATGTCGCGTGTGCTAGTGGGTATATTACTTCGAGTGTATAAATTAGATTTTATTACCGTGTATCCATTTGCATTTGCATGTTTTCTTGGATGATCGTGTACGGTTCAGATGCTAGAAGAGAGTGAGTTATCCCATAACACTGGAGTTCCCGTTCATGTCATGTGATGTTGTGCAGTGGATATGAGCGTCACTTTTCTCTGCTTGGTCCAACTGAAGGCATGGACCTAGGTGGCTAGGGCCGAGAGTAGAGACGTCTGGACGTAATCGACTCATTATCGCGCACGGGCGTATGTAGGTTCGCTCTTGAGACCGCGTTTGTAAATTCGTAAGTGCTAAAACGTTAACTTAGTCACCAGGGTGTTATCTTGTTTGCGAAACCACGGGTGTATGTTTACGTGGATTGTCGCGAAGGGCTCGAGCGTTTGTCGTGTCTGTCGCGCGTTCTAGAGTGTCTAACTACTAAACTAAAAATCTGATACTTAATTTTTAGTGAATGGTTCAAATGCTATAAGAGAATAAGTTTCTTCATATCACTGAAGTTCTCGATCATGTCGCCATGAAACGTGTTGGCTATTGGAAAGGAGCGTCACTTTTCTGGTTCAACTGAAGACATGAAGCTAGGCTGCTAGGACCAAAAGTAGAGATTTCCGGACGAGACCATTATTATCGCGCGAACGGGCGTTAAGTTCCTACTTAGGGCCGCTTTTTTAAGTTTATTAGTGCTAAAACATTCACTTAATCACCGGGGTGTTTTCGTGTTCGCGAGACCACGGGCGTTGATGATCGCGAAGATAAGCATGTGTATGTTAACGTCCTGTATGCTAGAAGAGACTGAGATACCCCATATCAAGAGATCCCGGTTATGTCGCCGTGGAACGTGTTTAGTGGATATGAGCGTCATTTTTTGATGGGTCCAACTTAAGGCATGTACCTGTGCTACTAGGACCGAGGGTATGGGCTTTCGGATGAGACCGATTCATGATCGTGCGAACATATGTGTTTGTAGGTCCGCGCTTGAGACTGCGTTTATTATTTTATAGGTGCTAAAACGTTTACTTAATTACCGGAGTGTTTTCATTTTTGCGAGATCGCGGGCGTAGTTGTCGTGGAAGCGTTTGTATGTTAACGTGTTTGTTGCGTCTGCTAGCGTGTATGTAACTTTGCGTGGATGAATTCGATCTCGTAGCCATGTGGCCATTCGCATATTTGCGAGCGTGCTTGAATGATCGGGCGAACCGTGAAACTGGTGCTTAATTTTAAATGTGCGGTTTAGATACTAGCAAAGAGTTCCCCCATATCACTAGACTTCCCAGTAATGTCACCAGGGAATATGTTGTCTAGTGGATATGAACGACATTTTCCGAATGGCCCAAATGAAGGCATGAGTCTAGACTGCTAGAACCTAGCGTAGGGACTCCCGAAGGTAACCGATTAATGATCCCGCGAACGGTGGGTTAATGCTTGAGAACGCGTTTGTAAATGTATAATTGCTAAATCGTTCACTTAATTACCAGAGTGGATGATTACAATTGCATGTTCGCGATTGTGACCAGATTTGTGTTATCGCGAAGGTAACGAGCGTTTGTAAGTTTGGAATGAGAAAGATTGTGAGTGTATATGAGTGAATATGCATTGATTGTGTGAGTGTTAGAATGCATCTTATTTAAGATATAGTAAAAAAATAAAAAATGGCATAAAAAAGATAAAAAGATGCAGAGATTAAGAAGACGCAAATAAATTGACCGATATTTTTTTGGTATATATAAGTAGTGAAAAATCAAATTAATAGAAGTACAATAGAAGCAGACTAATGAACATATGGTCGGTGTTAAGTCAGACCGGACTAGGTCGCAAACCATCAAAAATGAGATAATGATAGAACTGCATAAAGAATTTCGTCAGCTACATTCCATTTTTGCCATATTTGAAATATGCAACATTAAAAAAGAATTATGGCAAAAATTAATTTCGAATCATAATGTGAAGGAAGCTGCGATTCAAACTTTAAACTCGTTATGCCCGAAATCAATATTTTTTCACTTAGTCCGGTCTGACTTAACATCGACCATATGCAACGTGAAATCAGACTACTCGAACTCGTCTAAATGCCAGCAAAAAATATTTATTTAGCAAAAATTCTATTAAGATTTTGTCATACTATGCTGACCGGAAATGAATGATTCACATGCGTCGGTAAATTAATCGTATTTGTTCCTTTGGGCTGTAAACCTGGGCATCGAGTTTTCCACGGAGAAAACCGAGCTGGTCATTTTTTTGTCTGGCAAGCGTGATCAAGCTTAACTTCAGCTTCTACTAACGGGTAGAAGATGTATTATTAATGGTAAGTTTCAAATAATTTTGCGAATTGTTTTTCGATTGAGTGAAAAGAATTTTCAGCATCTGTAAAGACACATAACCCCAAAGTGTTGACTGAAACAATATAGCTATTAATTTTAAAATCGTAATAATATTTTACAGAAAAACCTAGTTATGTTACTGTTCTGTTCTGTAAACCGCGATGCGAAAAGCCAACCTACAAAGTGAACTCACAACTATTATTTTCATTTCCTCATGCAACCACGTCATGTCAAAATTCGGTCATATTTAGATTATTTTCATTTTTTAATTATCCAGAAGTATTGATAACTATACGTTATAAGTATGTGTAGCATCATATAAATCAGCCTTTAACATTAGAGTGATCATATTTCCTAACCTTTCTCCATCGCCTTATTTTTTTCGCACCAATAGAAATGCAAATTCACAACTAAGCATTAATTCAATTCGAACAATTACAATTATGTGTATCCGGTTAATTTGGTTGCGTTTCGTACGTAACCATTGGTTTATTATTCACTAAATTAGCATTAAAGCAAAATAGCCCATGTATTGACTATCCGTGTGCAGTCCACCATGTTTATGGTGACTTTCCTTCTGTGTAAACCTATTATTTTATCTGTTTCGAAATTAATAGCTGATTAGAAAGAGTTCGCTGACGTCGGCTATGGCTATGCATTTCTCTGATCGGTAAAATCCGATAGTCCTTTCGAATAATTTTCTGCTGGCAACACTTTCGAAACTGAAAGTTTAATATCTTTTGCCGGGTTGTCGTTTCCTATTGGCGTTCGTAAGTAGGCACAAAATGCAATGGATAAAATAGTGCGAAATTATCACCGATTACAGCATCCACCCACCCTAAGGGACCATTCATAAATTACGCAACGCTTTTAGGGGGGGAGGGGGTACGACAAGTTGTGACAAGTTGTGACATAGGGGGGAGGGAGTGTTAACTAGATCGTTACGTAACATGTTTTCATCGAAGAAAAAAAAATTTTTTCTTGGAATTTGTTACGTAACAGGGGAGGGGGGACGGAAAAATTTGTGACAATTTGTTACATAGGGGGAGGGGGGAGTCAATTTTGGGCAATTTTTGCGTTACGTAATTTATGAATGGTCCCTAATGGAAATTCAAATTGATAGCATCCACCTTGAACGGAAATCGGTTACAAAACACACCCTGCCGGGTGGCGGAACATGCACCATTGAGATGTATGTAATTTGTGTGTTTTGCGTCAGCAAGGAAGTTAACCCAGTTGCACTGTAGCAAATGGCAAAAACAAAATCAACACCATCACCGAATCAACGCTTATCATAACTTTCCATTGTGGCTGCTTAATGGTTTAATTGCTCAGCAGCACAACCAGCGAGGCAGGCTTTTGCTGAATGCGTTTTGCTGTTGATGCCAGTTATCATCGCATCACTTTCGCTTTCGGCTTCGATTGCTTCTCCTGGGGCATTTTCGCCTTTTTACGGTCAGATATGAAAATGATGTGTACGGGTCAATGCGTTTGCTCTACTCCGGCATACGGCAGACAATGCATCGCATATTGAAAGTGAAATTTTAGAGTGGTCAGGAGCGAGATGCCAAATGGCGCTGCCAGCTATGTTTGCGTGTTTAATATGCTGTATGCTCTATGACTGTATTGTAGGGCATGAAAAGTTAAAAGTTAACATCGCTTTGAAATATTGCAACCAATTTTTTCCTTGGCCTGATATCAGACAAGTGCGCTAACAGGCTATCGTCACAAAAAACATACAAATACAAAAAAAAATATTGTTTTTTGTTTAAAAAGAGTGTAGTGGGTAAAAAATCTACTTTTTTTATTCGCCTTATTGTTAGTATTGAACCACTAGAATAGTCTCCCGAGGTAGCGGTGGCCCGGCTGAACTTCTTTTGTTTTAAACAGCCGTGGGTTCCTCGCGCGTATTTGCTGTAACACACGAGGATTTCAATCTATCGGCAACTCTAAAGGCGTTTTTCTCGAAACCGCGTTTTTCAAACACGATAACTAAAGAGTAATTATTTAAAAGGTCCTAAGTGCCATTGAGCTCGAACTGAGAAAAACGAGGCTGAAGTTTCATGAACCTAAAACAAATCCCTATTAGAGAACAAATATGTGTTTTGAATGAACAATTATGCCAATATAGTCTAAGGACTATGCTCTTTAGGTAAATAATACTAAAAACATGAAATGTTTAATGCTAATGTAGTTTTTAAGCGCTTTAGAATGATGCGTCCTTTTGAAAATTATAGGACCTTTCACATAGGTCTTTTTAGGGTCTAAGAATCATACGACGCTGCACATAAGGCTTTTTTTCAGCAAATGTAGCTCTTACGACGAATATTGAATTTCTTCAAAGTTTTCGACAAAATGAGCACCGGAATACGATTGTTCTTCATTATTATGGTAAATATTTGCACTGGATTTAAACGAAGTCTTGCAGAAAAAAATGCGGGAAACTTTAGTTTATATTAACAAACCATTGGCTGGAACTGGTTAAAACCAACGAATGGTATGTTACTTTAGAATAACTAAGCTTTCCAATTATCATTTAATTTATTATACTTTCTAAATTCAACTTCGAAAATAAGTCGCATGAACAGAAGAAAATAATTTCTTTTATTTTGAGGCTTATGACGTTTTTACTAGGTAGGGTGAAGTGCCTATTTTCACCATACTAAGGAGGGCGCCTCACTGATTCATTAATTACTCGGCCTACAAACAATGGAATGCGTACAAAGTGGCATCAATAGCTTTGCTTCGTTGCTAAGTACCAAGATAATAACATACAAGCGCTGAAAACAGTGAAATTCTCGTGTTTGAGCGCAACGAAAACACGAATCGAGTGCCCCTATTGTTGCGCTACCATTTGACTCAATGCGTTAAACAAAGATGGCAGACACTGCTCTAACCAACGGCTTCAAATGGGTAGCGTGATAATAGAAACATACCAATAATGGGCTCATCACCCTACCTATGTGCAGTGCGGAAAACATAGAATGAAATGAATCTTGCGTCGTTTTTGCATGGCGCCTATGAACAGTTGCAGAGGTTTTGAAATGTTTCACGCATAGGTCCTTTCAATTTAAAAGGTCTCAAGTGCAAAATTTCAAAACATGATCATGAAAACTTTGCGACTTTTTATATAATGCTTGTTATTTTGATAAATACGGAGTATAATGAATCTTGGTTTTCGGTATTCGTTAGCTATGTTGTAATCACATGCTGCGCTGCAAATAACTCAGTTTGCTTACATTTGTCACTAAGGACCATTTGAATCAGCACTCTTGAACTCAAAAATTAATCAACGAATTGACTTGATTTTTTTATGAGAATGCACAATACGTGTAGCCTGTCGATGAACCACAGAAAACTGAAAGCAAAAAAATCTCCCTATTATTTTGAAGAAAAATGAGCGAATTTTACAGTAAAATATGAGATTTTTCGGTTTTCATGAAGCCATTTTCCAAAGCTCAAGCTTTTTTTTTGTTTTGAGTAACTACGATTCTAAGTTTTACAAATCTAATCGATTTTCCGGTGCCAGAAAATTTTATCAGGAGTTACCGTGTTTGCCGCGGTGTTCCTCGACGTGTAAATGGTTGGACATCTACTCTTGGAACTCGCGTGTGTTCTGCGTGACTGAAAATATTTTTTTTTCGTACACAATTAAGGTTTAAATAAATATTAACATTACACACAAGAGCCATTGTTGCCGTGCCTTCAAAATCGTAAAGCAGAATAACTTATGGTTTGAGCACTTTACATCAGACACCATTCTTAAGGAGACCAATAGCTGTATAACCTGAGATAATACTCAAAAGTATCAATCAAAACTGAACTCTGAATATTTTCGGAGATAGGAATAGCAGAAGAATCAACTTGTGTCAGACTACGTCGGGTAAATTCGGAAATTTCAAAACGCGTTTTCAAATCGATAGGGAAACTGGAAGTAGGACAGAGATCTTAATGATGCGCTCAAATATGCAGTACAGAAAAAGCATTTTTGTTTGTCTCATATAGAAAGGTTATGCAATCACTCTGAAAATTGTCAACCTAATCCCGGCACGAAGGTTCGAGTGTCTTGTCCTCTTGGACTCAGTTCGTCGAGATCACCAAATGTCTGTATGTGTGTATGTATTTCCTAATCTCACTCACTTTTTTTAGAGATGGCTGGACCAAATTGCTCAAACCTAGTTTCAAATGAACGGTATAACGCTCCCATAAGCTGCTATTAAATTTTCAGTTGATCCGACTTCCGGTTTCGGAGTTATAGGTTTAATAGTGCGACCGCACAGAAATTTCCCATAAAAACTGGTTCCACCATGATATCAAAATGATGCAAAACTTTTTAAAATGGGTGCAAAATTACTTGGATTTGCCAGTCTAGATCACTAATGACAACCCAAACTCGCGTTGACCACTATGGCCACCTACGACGGTTCCTGAGTTGATAGAAGCAGGAACTGAATAACGTTCAAATGGGGGAATAAAAGAAAAAATATAAAAATCGAGGGGGGGGGGGCATAGCGTGGTTGGTAAATCGAAGGCCTTGTACGCAGCTCGCATGGGTTCAAATCTTAACCTCGCATATAGGATTAGAGATTTTTCTTAAGAGATTTGATCCAAAATATGTTTAAATTGCATAAAACGTCGAGAATTGATGCAATCTCGAAAAAAAACTTGACAAAAACGGACTTTTTTGGATTTTGGCGAATTTTTGCCTTTCTCATATAGAAAGGTTATGCAATCTCTCTGAAAATCGTCAACCTATTCCCGGTCAATTTGGCCGGAGGACCAAAATTATTTTTTCTACTGACATTGGGTTTCTGGATTTTAACAGGGGCGTAGCTAGCTAGAGGTGTACTGAGAGGGATTACCCCCTCCCCCTCTCTGCGACCCACCTTTTTTACACGCCGCTTAGATCAACCCTCATTACACACCCCTTCAGACCACCACCCAATCCATCCCTCATATCCCCCTCCTCATCATCTTTATACCACCACTACTAGGCATCCCAAATTAAGCTGGGGAGCGGTTCGTTAGTGGACAACTTTAGTTAGCAGGAAGACAACATTGAACTAATGCTGATAAGGCTTATTAAATATATTTTTGTTTCAAGTGTTTCACCGGTGAAACCTTGCTCATCAGATTCGTGGCTGGCGAGCCATTGTGTGTAGGTGTAAAGTGTACTAAGAATGTACTAGACATTTCCACAATTGAAACGAGCCTAGCCAGTTATGGAATCATAGTTTGGAGAAATGAGAATGGCACAATTGCACCGCTAGATGGATTAAACAGGTTTTTCTTTTAAAGCTTAATACGCTATATTATAGTTTGATACGTAGTTTTTCTAGTGTCCAGATGAATTATTTATTTTTTTGAGAGTAGCCCAACTGGAGCTGTAGAGCTTGGCTCTCGCATCCCTTTCAGAATCACTCAGTACAATTGCAGACGTGACGGAAAATGTTGCCTACTAGAACACTGTTTAAGGACAATTGTAACTGTTTGTGATTCTTATTGTGATATTTATTATACGGTTTATGTGTGCGGGCGTATGAACTTCGCGATAGCGTGGGCATGAGTATCTATTCGTTCGCGCTTGAGACCTCGTTGATCAGATTGTAAGTGCAGTAGCGTTCACTAAATCATCCGATCGTAATTGCAAAATCTCGGGCGTATTTGAGCATGAATGATCGCAATAGCGCGCACGCCTTTTTATATCATCGCGAAGGACTCGAGCGTTGTAATGGTAACGTGTTTGATCGCGAGGCCGTTTGTGCGTCGTGTGTTCTAGCGTGTATGTAACTTTGCATGTAAAGGTAAAGGTTTCACTGTGGTGAAAAAACACACTTCTTTGCGATTTTTTTTAGAACTTCACATGAAGCAAATTCAAAACTTTTGTGCATTATAGTATATCATTTCAATAACATGCTTTAATTTTTTTATGCAAAAATATCGACAAAGAACTCGGTGACGAAGCTTTTTGTGGAACGTCTCAGGAAAAACATGATTTGCGGTGTTACCTGCCATTCCAAAACTACTGAAGCGATCTCTTTCAAACTTTGCATACACATTCTATGTAAGAAATGCCTAACCCCTACGTCACCGTCGTTTGTTTGATATTTTTGCAAATAAAAATTATAGCGTGTTTTTGAAATGATACACTATAATGTACAATAGTTTTGATAAATTTGCTTCACATAAAGTTCTAAAAAAATTCGCAAAAAAAGTGTTTTTTTCTTCACGCTAAAACCTTTACCCCCCCCCCCCCCTTTAAAAAAATGTTCGCTGTCGCTATTAGCACACTATAGTAATAGTAGAGATACAAAAAAATACTTTTATTGTGTTTATTTCTTATAAGTCTCATTAAAAATTAAAAAAAAAATGAATTTTTTCTCATCAGATTCTATCGAAGCTTTTGATATTTCTGCAAAAAGCTTATCAAATCGAATTTCTGGTGTTCTCTTGGTTCGTCATAGATGAACTTGATCTTTGATGATCAAAGTCTGAAAAAAGTAGTTTTACTAAGAAGTGTGTGTCACTTATAAGCGAATGAATCCGATAAGCAGAATGTAGAACGCTTGCAAATCTTGTCTTACGAAATGAAATGACACTGAAGGTTGCAATGATGTGCGTAAGGATTACTTGGAAATGTCCATACCAAGAAATAATGCTTTAGCATAAAATACTCTTGTTTATACACATATTTGCACCACACATACTCACACTTTATTAATCACGCATATATCACATTTTTAATAAACGTAAAGTTTTTAATAAAGTGGAGAAAAAATAAATTAAAGGGAGTGTCGATCTTACCCCTACGGGGTGTTGGTTTTACCCGCAGTGCCTAGAAGAAGCCACTTTGTTTTCCAAGTTTTGCAATCAATAATTTTCAATAGTTAATATTTTTTGAAGCGCTTGCAAAATTAAGCCGTGTTTTTTTTCGAGAGTTGTCCTACTGGAGCTGTAGAGCTAGCTTCTCGGAAGCGCTCCCCGTCAGAATCACATACTACAATTTGCAGACGAGCAGGCAATGTCGCCCACTAAAACACTGCATTAGGCCAATTGTAGCGGGCCGTGATTCTGAATGTGATATTCATTGTACGGTTCAGGTATGTGCGGGCATAGAGACTCGCGATCGCGTGTATCATCGCGAAGAGCTCGAGCATTTGTACGTTAACGTGTTCGATCGCGTGTGCGTTTGTATGTCGCGCGTGTTAACGTGTATGTAACTTCGCGTGTATAAATTCTATTTTATTGCCGTGTGCCTTTCGCATATTCGCGTGTGTTCTTGAATAATCGCGCGCGGACCGTGAGTCTAATACAGGCATTGCATTTATCGCTCATATGAGTAAATGCGCCCGGATAGTTTGCTACTGCGACAATAAAAACTCACATTTTCACACGAAAAGTTATTGGCACTCACACAACTTCTCCGGATAAATACAATGTGTTATTTCTCCGGATAAATAAAACAGCCGGAGAATGAGTGAATGAGTTTATCACGGTATCCTTTTGGCGTTCCCTGCTTTGCTGTCGTTATTCCAAAACACGATAAAACAAGTCCATCATACTTCTTTGCCGCTTTTCTTTGTAATTAAGTGTATTTTTTTAAGTTTTTATTGATTTCCACGAAATTAAAATTTTATCACCTTCTCCGGTGAGAAGGAAAAAGTCAAATAAATTTTATCCGGAAAATCATTCTCACGCTATTTGTGGAGACGGAGAATTTTGCGACTCATCTTATCTCGGAAAAGTTGGACATCGGATAAGCTACTTCTCGCGTGAGTGAGAGAGAATTACAACCCCTGGTCTAATACTTTATTTTTTGGTGTACTGTTAAGATGCTAAAAGAGTGTGAGATCTTCCATATCACTAGAGTGCCCGGTGATGTCGCCATAGAACGTGTTGTCTAGTGGATATGTGCATTATTTTTTTTTTTTTGGTCCTACTGAATATATGGACCTAAGTTATTAGGACAAAGAGTAATGGTTTCCGGACGTGACCGATTCATGAGCGCGTGAAAACGGACGTTTGTAGGTTCGTGTTTGAGACAGCGTTTGAAACTTCGTGAGTGCTAAAACGTTCTCCTTATTACCGGGGTGTTATTAAGTTTGCGCGATCGCGAACGTAGGTGTGCGTTGTTAATCGCGAAGGGCTTAAGCGTTCGTACGTTAACGTGTTTGTCACGTGTGCGCGTGTACAAGACTGGATTTTAAAACCGTGTGGCATTTCCTATATACGCGAGCGTTCTTGGATGGTCACGCGGACCTTCATTCTGATAGTTTTTGGTGTACAATTCACATTCTGACAGGGAGTAAGTTACCCCATATCACTAGAGTCCTCGGTCATGTCGCCATGTAACGCCAGTGGATATGAGAGCTTTCTTTTTTTTTAATTGATCCAATTGAAGGCATGGACCTAGTCTGCTGATATCAAGGATAGAAACATCCGGAAGTGACCGATTCATGATCGTGCAAGTGCGGGAGTTTTTAGGTTCACGCTTGAGACCGCGTTTGAAAATTTATAGGAGCTGAGACATTCACTTCATCACTGGGATGCCATCATGTTTACTAGATGCCGGGAATGATCGCGAAGGGCTCGAGCATTTGTATATGAATGTGTTTGTCACGTGTATGTCACTTCGCGTGTATAACTTCGATTTTATAATGACGTAGTGTGTATTTTTGTTTGATCGCGCGCGGACCGTGAATCTGAAGCTTAATTTTTAGTGTATGGTACAGATGGTAGTCCGTTTCCCCATATTACTTGAGTTCCAGGTTATGTCACCATGGAACGTGTTGTTTAGTGAATATGAGCATCACTTTTTTGATTGGTTCAACTGAAGGCATTAGTCCAGACTGGTAAAACTTTCGGACGTGACCGTTTCATGATCGCGCGAGTGGTGGTTTAATGTTTGAGACCGCGTATGGAAGTTTAAAGATGCCACGTTTACCTAATTACCGGGGTGTTTTCATGTAGGCGAAATAGCGGGCGTAAGTATATGTGGATTATTGCAATTGCATGATCGCGTTTGTGGCCAGGTTTGTGTTATCACGAAGGCCACGAGCGTTTGTACCTATATGAGTATAGATAGCGTATAGAAGAGATATACTAATAAAAGGAATCAAAACATGCCATATAAAGAAAAAAAACGATGCAAAGAGCTTGATTAGAAATGTATGAACTGAACAATACTATTTTGGTATACATAAATAATGGAAAATCAAGCTAATAGATGTACAAAAGAAACAGACTAATGAAGCAAAATAGAAAAAACATATGTAACATGCAAACTCGTCTAAATGCAGCAAATGTTGTATATTTATCATTAACGACAATTGCATGCTGTTAGACTTTCATCATGCTATGCTGGCCGGGAATGGATGTGACCGCCGGTGGTTGAGTGGTAAGCGTGACCGCCACTCATTCCAGTTGGCCTGGGTTCAATTCCAGCCGAAGTCGTTGAGATTTTTCTGAGGTGAAAAAATCGGTGGTCACGTCTTCCTTCGGAAGGGAAGTAAAGCCGTTGGTCCCCCGTCCATGAAATTGATGGATCGATATCTAGTCTAGGTGGTGGAATCACCTCTCTGGCGTCGGTAAAGAAGAAGTATATCCAACTTCTATACTCTACTAACAAAAGAATCCTCCTCCCGTGATACTTGTGCAGTGCGCAGTAGTATATACGGCCTCTAGCAAAAGCAAGTATCGGACTAACAATTCCTTTCCTTTCCTTCCGCGATCTACGTTCGGGCCTGGCCGGCGCCGGTATTGATCAGAAACACTTTAGGAGTACCAGGAGTTGCACATTGAAAGATGTTTCGCTAATCCCAAGCATAATTGTCTACTGATTCCCTGTGCAACTTCAGCTAGTCCCGATCAATAACGGAGTAGCAGCCCAGGGGTGGTCGCACAAGCACAAGCTATACTGGCCGGGAATGGACGACTCGCGTGCGTCGGTAAATTTAGTTTACCCTAATTTATCCAACCCGATTTTTTGAGAATGAATAGAACCAAATGCTCAGATTGATCACCAAAAGTATTAGCCACTATTCTATCATATACGTCAGTTCTGCATCTATTCCCTGACCCAACTGTCACAAATACTCAGACGAATACATACATAGATAGACATACGACTAGCACATAACAGTTGTACACTAGTACGAAAAACTACGATTATCACAAAGCTACAACTAATAGGTTTCTACTTATTCAACTTTATTAAATTAATTTGATTATTAAATTAATTTAATTGGTATATGCACGATGATGAAGTTGACCGATAAATGGACACACAATGACTCCCTCCGTGAGCCCCGTCCACGAATACCACCAATAGAACAATATTTGCAAACACGGCACACAGCAAAAGTCAATCTACGCCGGTCGGCCACGACACCGCGCATAGGCCAGTGGTTTAGCGTTGGTATGCGCAGGTGCAGAGTATGAAGCAACATATAACATAAAAAAGGCACATAAGCCCTCTCGGTCTCCTCGATGCACCACTATCGAGGCGTAATGCAATACCCATCTTAAAGCAATTGATGCTTGATGATGTTTGCAATACCGTCAAACCCCTAAACCTTGGGGAGGGCTGTACCTCTTGGACTATTTCTACGCTGAAAATGTTACACGGCAGACCAGAATCGAACATCCAGGGACTCTATCGTTCGAAAGGTTCAAAGTCTTCCGCCACCCCGTATTGAAACCCTGGAACCTCTGGCAACTTATCGTTCATCGTGGGAAAACTATGCGTTAGTATAGTTTATGAACAATGCACCCTTCAACTACGAGCTAATCAGGCTTCAAATGGTGAGATATCATTGTTCTCAAAATTCTCCAATCTCAGTGCTCTTCCACCTTTTCGGGCCATGCGCCCTTTTCGGAATATTGATCTAATCATGTACCCCTTCCTGAAAATTGCTTATCACCATTGTCCTGCCTGAAAGGACAAAATGATTTTCAGTTGGATTTTTTTTTTTCAATTAGAAACATGTTTCTGAACATACGCAGCCGGCATCCTAATTCTTTGCACATTGGAACAGAACATACATAGATAAAGGATAAAGATGTTCGTGGTGCACACGTCACAGAGGAACCAGCGAAAACACCGGGGAAGGAAGAGGCAATGAATATACCTGCGCGCCTATCCGATCCAGCATGTCTGGTTTCCAATGACCCAAAGCATCGGGTGAAGAACTGTAATGTGCTTACCAAGACGTTGGACGAACACTGGATCGCTGTTTGGATTTGAACAGCTCATAGAAAGCGACTGTGCCGAACTTCTTGCTACACTCAAAGCACAAGCAGAATGGACTTGGGTAAAACAGGAGGAACTCGAACCCAAACCGTAAGGATCTAAGGCCGTGACCAACCATCACTACGCTGGCAAGGCTGTACTTTTGCGAATTATTCCTGTAAAGCTGCGGTGTCAACTTTTTTTTTGTTGTAGACGAACCACTCCGACCAGTATTTAGATCTGTTGTGGTGTCAACTTACGCGTTCTTGGATGACGTCTCTTTGTGGACGCTGGTCGATTCGCTCCCATTGTGTCGGTAGTGGACGACTAAAATAAATGACCGGATCTCAGCGGATGGAGTTGAAGATTCGTGGAGAAGCCGATGGTACAACGTACATGCTGAACGATGTGCGCACATATCCCGAGTCTCCGGAAGTACAACACGCGAATAATATCTTCCAGAAAACTACGAAGCGTGTCAGTCAGCGTTTCGAGACGAGCTACTGTAGCAGCCTGATTGTTTCGAGTTTTCTGATAGTTATCCGATGGCAATTCGTCGATTGCAGTGCTTGGAGCGACGAATCATGAAATACCTAGTGATTAGCTAAAGTGTTGTGAGGCAGCTTTTCGAATATCAGGTAAAAGGGACATCCATAAGTCGACCTCGGACGAACTGGAGAAGGCGGATTCTTGGTACCGTCCATTGGGTGTCGTTCTAATTACGAAGAAACCATCGAAAATAGGATGCCCCATTTTGATAAACGCTTTTCCTGCAGTACTCTTCGGATTTCGGGAAAAACAAGAGGATCTCTGCGCAGATTTAGAGATGTTCCACCAAATTAAAATTCGACGGGAGGATCGTCATGCACAACAGATGCTTTGACGGGATGACGAACGTATGGAACCCACCGTGTATCTTATAGATGCTGCTATATTTGAGGCCGCGAGTTCTCCATGCTTGTTATAACATGCGAAAAGCCGGAATGCTGATGAACATACTCAAGAGTTCCCAGCAGCTGTTGATGCCGTAATCCGGAAGCATTATGCAGAGAGCGTAGAGGAATCGATAAAATAGCGTTGGAAGTTAGGCACGTCCACTTCCTTGCTGGGAATTACTGACATGTCTGATACACAGTGAAGCGATTTTAAAGTCTGTCATCAACTGGGAACGTTTCTCGAACTGGACTCGACCATTGCGGGCAGTGGCGTACGTTCTTCGATATCGGAAAATTCCACCTCAGAGATCTAAAAACGAATTGCCATCATCTGGGTCTGTCACGCAGCGGGAGCGGAGTCAACCATTTCTCGACTGGTCCAAAGTGAAGTGTATCCCGATGAAGTTGCCAACCTGACGACAGACAAAGATCATCATAAGATGAGACGATTTTCGATAATTCTACCAAAGGAGCATGTAGTTACCCGTATACTGCTGGTATTGTATTACAGGAGGTTCCTGCGTGCTAATGGGAAAACTGTCGTCAATGAGGTCAATGAGCGCTTGCACGTGTCTACGCTGGTGAGGTCGGTAAAAGTAACGCTGGTGGCGATGTAAAACGCCCAAGATTCCAAACGTGGAGATACTGGTTACTGTTGTGATCGAAGCGGAAAGCGTCCTCCTTCACCGCTACTAGACGTTTTGATTTGGTTTAAGGAATACCGGGCAGCTGTGTGCGACAAAATATGCGAAATGTACTTTCATGGAGACCTCAGACTTAGTATTCACATGAGGGAAAACGACCAGAATCAGAAATCTTCGGATGCGTATTTCCATCTGCAGTTTATGATTTATGGTATGATTAAGGTTGCCATGCTTGTTACTATGTAGTCTGATGAAAACGTCAAATGGATCCATGCAAAGGCTGGACGCGAAATGAGTTGTCCAATTCATTAGCTGTGTTCACCAACTGGACCGTTACTAGTACGGGCGAGAGGAGCTTAATGGTTACATTGGTGGCACTCGCAGAAGAAATTCTAGAAATTGTTCCAAAAGACTGCGCAGCTTACAACTTCTAAATCATCTTGTTGCTCGGAATAATATTTAAATTATGGAAAGAAGAATGAATAATAACCAGTCTGGTCTGCTGTTTAAATTGGCACTTTCATCCATCTTCACAATTTTAGTTAGTATTCTTGATCTACAACGATAAAGTCCCAATAAGGGAACATAAAAATTCAAACATTTTCTATTATACCTAGATAATTAAATACTGTTTACTATGATATCCTACTCAAAAAAAAAGAAGCACATGTTCTACCAGAAACATTCGAAATGATCGTCAATTGTTAATATTCATCAATGACATTTTCGAATTTTATGTAGTGATGTAAAATGTTACGTTGATATCGTAACATATTGTCGAATACGACGTTTTTCGGTCCAGGAAGATGGAGTTTTTATTTTCGTGTAAATTCTGAGCAATTGTGAACAAAAAAAACTTGAACGAGAATTCTGCAGGTCATTCAGAATCTGTATTCAATTTAATGTTCTTACGTAGTAAGCAAATTTAGGATGAACAAAACCGCAGCATAATGCGAAGAAAACCCATTCGAACGCAGTGACATTTCCCACTATTAGTAGCGATGTTTCATTGGTGCGAACGTTGCGCTGGAAATCTACCGATGCAAAGGGGGAAAAACGGAGACTCGACCCGCAGGAAGGGGAACCTGTTTTACGACCGCAACACAGACCTGGGCTAAAAGTAGGCCTCCCACAAAGCAGAACCGGATTCTAACATATTTTCTCTTCGACGTTCGCCCATTAGCTCTTACCTGTGGGCTGCTGTTGTTGGACTCGTCCATTATTTTATCGGTCTCCATTTTCATCATCTCGGTGCTGCTGTTGTCGTCTATTTTGTTGGCTTACGACTTCGGGACAGGGGTAACAAATTTCTTCGACCCTCTCTATCGTTTACGGGACGGATGCTAGCAATCGAGTTGAATCGGCTCAGGATGTATTCCGACGACAGAATTTGCACTTCCGAGATGTATACTTTACGAATTGGTCACAAATTACACTCACTGGGAATCATCCACTTTTTAGGCTCTTCCGATGACTCTTCAAATAAGCTTCTTGGCGATACTTTCGACACGAGGAATGCACAAACACCAGCAAGATCGTGCACCGTTTTTATTCACCTCTTCCTTTCGTAATTCACTCGCACACGGAAACTCGGATCAAATTATGGAAGGGCAGATCACTACCTTGGTTGCTTCAAATTAGAACCACGGAAATCATCCTCATAAGGATCCTTATTTCAGGGAATACTCTTAAATAATAGTTATAAACTGTATAATATATTCTCACGAAATAAACCATGCATTGTTCGCCAGAGATCCTGCAGCAAAAGATGGAACACCCTCAATGACAAATTTTGACAGCAGTGCTACAACACAAAAACAGAACCGCACCACTACCAGCGCCCCGAGCTGTTACACAAACACCACCACCCGGAGAAATCGGATCGAAGTTGCATCCAGAAGTGTGCGACTGCTTCGTTTCTTTCTTCCTCTCTAAATACCTTCCACGAAAAAGAATGCTTCTTTCCGACTTTGAACCATCTAAGTACTGTTGTAAAATGCATTAACTATCTTCTCGAAACATGAAAATAGCGAAATTGTAACACAAAATGTGACAGGCAAGCGTTGCAGTTGCAGTACGCACGGTGGTGCAAATGCAAGTAGGAAAGGCACGCACGAAACGAAACGAACAACGACCGCACGGTACGAGTGACGTCAACGAACTGCGCGATCGGTCCGCGAGCTGCTGAAAAAGCGTACGTGTGTGTTGGTTCGCGCACGGCCCCTCTACTGTGGTGTTTTGTGTCGATGAGTTTTCGAAATCGAGAAACGATTCGTAAGCAGGGTTGGACATGATATGCGGGATGCTATAAAAAAGTCGAGGGGATACAAGCGATAGTATACACTGAGGACCAGATTTAAAAATAATCGAAGCTCTTTTTGACGGCTGAAAATCTCGACAAACATATGATTACGGCCTAAAAGCCAACTGTCACAATCCACTTTGAATGGAAATTCCGGACAAACCGTTACACGCCAATCACAGATGTTGGTAGTAAACGAAAGAGAAAAGTTTTCTCTTTCATAAACTGTTGTGAACTGTGTTCGACTAGTAACGGTTTGTCCGGAATTTCCATTCAAAGTGGATTGTGACAGTTGGCTTTTAGGCCGTAATCATATGTTTGTCGAGAAATGAACCATATCCCTAATATTGCTTGTGGCACTAAAAGTTGGATTCTAGCCGCACTGCGCACTTACTATTCTTCTATTAAATTATTCTCATGGACTGGTTAGTTTGACTGGTCTGTCTATGAAAGTACCATCTCTATCATTTGAAATACATGTGTTTTGACAGCTCGCAGTTTTCAGTAGCAGTTTGATCACTCGCACTTTGAAAG
The DNA here is from genome assembly GCF_030247195.1 of Topomyia yanbarensis. Classification (NCBI taxonomy): domain Eukaryota; kingdom Metazoa; phylum Arthropoda; class Insecta; order Diptera; family Culicidae; genus Topomyia; species Topomyia yanbarensis. The sequence goes on along the minus strand of NC_080671.1, from coordinate 387,875,909 downwards.
TGCGGAGTCCAGGTTGGTGGGAAGTGCGCAATAAGAAAAATTATAGACGAACTTCAACCCATATAGTGCATATAGATTCTACATATTGATTGGAACAGGTCTTTAGGATCTTTAATGATACGATATTTATTAGCGATGTGACTCGGCGTCTATGGCAAAAATATTCATTCAAAAACCCATGATACTAATTCAGTCGAATATCATAAATAATATTCATTTCACTAATTATCTAGGTAAATGTTTTCAAATGTTGGTAAAGCATACAAAATAATAATTATCATTTTCCTAGATGCACGTTCTTTTCGAGCATTAATCGGAGACGAATGAAATCCTGCTTTGAATGAATGCAGTTTGTTCGTTGACGTTTGCAGTAGCTTCACTGAATATTGAAAATGAGTGCTGTTGAATATGATCAATTTTCATTCAATAAATTTGAATATAATTCCGTTGAGGACCGATTTTCCATCCTTGCTTACCTTTTAAATCACGTCTAATGGCTTTTCCGTATAAATAAATACCATTCTACCCAAGTAACAAGGGGCGTGACACTTCTAATAACTTATAAATTATTATACAATTATACTGTTTTTGTAGATTTATAGACAATTATAAAATAATTATAGTTTTATAGACAGCTTATATTTATACAACTTTCGAACTTTTTTTCGAACTTATTCTCAGTGTGCGGTGAATTTGTATGAGTTGTCACTTTCATTGTTTACATTGTTGAAATCAAGTGCTTAGCTAAAATTTAAAAATCGGCTTTGTTCGAGACCGCATTCAGATTATTGTAGCAACGATAACTTTCGGAATGGGAATCAAGGAAGCAAGCATCAGTCAGAAGGAGAATCAAAAACCCCAACTGACCGTATCAGCATTGATGACGAGGAAGCAGATTTAGATTTGAATGAAATTGCTACATTGCAACAGGCAGTAATAAAAAATGGTGATGCGTCCTTTGGTGGAGGCTCCAATGTTTAAGCCGAGAGTACTACGAACAATAGTTACAAATCAAGGAGAATCATTTACGATGATAGCACTGACGAATCAATAGATCCGAGTCCAGAAAAACAGACTAAAATTGAACAGATAGTAGAGGCAATAGTGCCATCTCCAGAAAAACCAATCGAAGTTGTTCAGCCCACTTTCAGATTTAAAACGGCCCGTAGTGCAGCAATGTCCGGAACCAGGCTATCAAATAAACGAATATTTTATTTATTATGATAGCGATGATGATGATGGAAAAAGGGATGCGTTGCTGGTGCTGAGGAGAAAAAATTGAGCAACGATTGTTTCGACACAAGGCAATAAATGCATTTCGGAGGTCATGCTTCAAATAAATATTTTTAAGTTAAAATATGATTAAAGATAAACCGAGATTCTTGTAAACATCGAAGCCATTTTCCGGATATTCATATTTGTCTCATTTTTGCAGCGTTAGTTTAAATCAATCGCTCTTGTCGGTTGGGTTAATTCTCTTTATATGATAAAGGTCATGGCTCCTGCAATTTATGTATAATGGCTTAGGTGTGGGTGAGGGGAATCAGTGAGTCTAGTTATGTATGGTATGCAAACTAGGCTCGATGGCGAAACCAAGAAATGTATTATAGATCAAACAACAAATGTACTGAAACTTCCGAGATGAAACGATGTAAATCTGCACTTGCAGTAGTGTGTACAACTATGGGATAATCCAATTGGGTGTGAAATGTCCAATGAATTTTGTAACGATTTCGTCGTAAATTCTAGTGGAAGTGCAACTTTTAACAGATAGTTTATTGGTCCTTTTCAAATTGAACGCGAGGAAAGATCTTAAACACTAATCGCTCAACTAACTGACTGCTGAACAATGATGGATTCTTTAACATCATAACGGATTTGTTTACTTCCAATATTGTGTGCCAGCATTTCGATTGGAGAGCTGCATTGTACTGAAAAAAATAGTGAAGGTACGAAAATTAGTCTATCCGTCAAGTTAGCTATGCTTGTTACTATTACCAGTACTGATGTTCTTGGTACTAATCATCATGTGACAGCGTTTCAGACACCAGGGATGATGTTACGAACCAAGCTTCCAATATGCTGATCGAATGTTTTGATACCTGCATTTGTCTGTTGCGCGCAATTAGTATTTTTTACAGAGCCATTATAACTAATTAGTTGCTGACAGGACTAGTTTCGGTTAGTTGAGTTTCTCCTGCTGCAGTTGAATACTTCCCACTCCTCTGCCGTGGTGTAAAGCCTTGTAATATATTTGCTGCGGATGGAGCACGATGATGGAAAGGCTACAGCTGCTGGGAAATATTCGTGATTGCGCTGAAATAGTGGCTGTTTCGGCTGGGATGGTTGAATCACTATCAGTGTCAATACAAATATTTTGGTGCAAGTAACTGGTAGAGAACAAGATTGGGATTTTACAAAGATGCGTTTTTGTGTCTGGCTACGATTTTACTGAACCACCACTGCGACCACTGCAGGTGAGAATAGTGGCACCCACTACCAACCGGAAAATGAGCCGCAAGTCCTTCTGGCTCCAGTTAGCACGCGTCTCAAGTGACAAAACTGGTTCTTATTAGTATCGTTTGTGTCACTGGAATGAATACTAACTACAACCAGCCAGAATATTTAGTTACTTACCATTTCTAGTTGATACGACACAATTTTTTCATTGTTTTTAATCACACGCGTAGCTAAGGCTACTATGGCAACGGCAGTTCGAATTTTTTTTCGAACTTTCATCGCTTCGAATACAGTTATAACTTTTATAGACAATCATAAATAAATATGAGGGGATATAAAAAATATAAAATCAGGCGAAATATTTTATAAAAGAGTGTCACGCCCTCGCCAAGTAACCAATGAGCATTATACACAAGTAACCAATAAGCATTATAACGTAGCCTAATATCTGCTTTAGATCCACATATAAAGCTGTCCTAAAAAGCCGTGAAGCCCTAAATACTTATTTAATGCCGATATTATGCCAGAAAAGGCGAAATATAGTGCTATTACTGTGCGGAGATTGACAGCTCGTTTCTGCAGTACTAATGCTATTATATAGCACCAGCGTGAAAATATCAAATTTGAAAGCCTAATATTGGCACTACTAATGCTATTAAAAAGCTTCAGTTGGCTGCCGCCATGGTTTTAAAACTAGTTCCTATGTTTCCTTTCGGTATGATGAGCAAAAAGGAAAAAAAATGAAATAAAATGTTCTGTTTAAAACCGTAATTGACTCTCTTCTAATGCATTGTAATGAATATCCTTAATAGGTTTTCGTTCTCACATGATATGAATGTTTTACCTTTAGTATGTCTCGAACTGAGGTACCTTACCTTGTCCTTCACGGTAAGTGCGCTGCGTTTGTTCCCTGAACTATATTGCATTTGTTCGATTGAAATGAAATATGCCGAATATATTCTTCAAGAAGAGTTTGCATAACAAATAAACCCACAGCATTACAATTGCATTATATCGGCTTTTTATTTGCTCTATAGTGGCACTAACTGCCCTTGTAAAGCTTACATGCTTTAAAGATCATTGAAGCATGTACGCGTTATATCAGCTTTATATACGCATATAGAGCAAGCAATAATGTGCAGTTATGCATTATTGATGCTAATATAGAGCTTTATTGCGTTGTTAATGCTGTAATAGAGTATCAATACAACATTAGTTCAAATGTATAGCCAATATAGTGCAATGGCTTAATGCTTATGGTTACTTGGGTAGAAACGTTTTGAACTATTTCCAAACTATGCATATAATACTCTCCATATTGCGAATACTACTGATATGTTCGATCATTATAATTCAACTATTAAACTACCATACTCATTTTAGTAGTGAAATTGAATTCGCCATTCAGATCATATTTAGTTGGACAATGTTCCAGTTAGCGGAGGTCCAACTAAAAAACGGTCCCGTTAAAAAGTGTCCAACCAGCAACGGTATTCGCTTCTTCTGTTTTTTCTCCTTCTAATAGCAAAACAGAGTAAACGAGGGCAAGTTTTTCTGCTGTTTCTTCCGGAGCAATAATTGAGAGTACTGGAACAAATCTATTAGCGAGTTTTTTCTGCTAATTATCTCCGAAAAATCTTAGAGCAAGTAGTAAATTAAACCTCAAAAAACAATAGAGATCTTTGGGGGTGTGCGGGTTACGGCATTTTTGATGCAGATCAGTGCTGTGAGTTTATAGAGTTATAGTTAGAGTTGCACGACTCTATAAATTGCTGCATCAGATCAGACCATCAACCATAGTTTGCAAACATTTGGGATTGCAAGCTGCTGGCGGATTGCAAAAGTATCAGATCATCCCTATGTGGTACTGTCCCGGTTAACAGTAAGGCGAACGAGATACGTCAATTAGTAGGACAACTGTCAGTTTGTTGGCTGAGTTTAATTCAATGTTTTTAATCATAAGGTCAGAAAAGCATAATTGAGGTTTAAAAATAATATGAGTGTACTCGTAAGGACACTCACTATCAAAACATATGAAAAACTGACACAATTTTTCCAAATTAAAGATCCCTACTTTGAAATTTTTACCCTTAATCCGTAAAGATTCGTTCCTTGATGAAAAATAATGCAGATGGGAAAGTAAATTCCACAAAGCGATATGCTGATACGGATAGACTATAGGAGATAACAAGCTTTATTCTGTATTATGACGGATCGCATCCTTTGCAAACGGTATAATGGAAATTGTTTTTGTTTTATAAATGGAATATTTGGGTTAGGTCTACATTAAACTGTAGTTCCGTTTTGACAAAAGCGGTTCCTGGACGTTTTTTTTTTCAATTTATCATCTAGATTCCTAGATACTTTAAATAAATGGCGAATTCAAACCCAATTCGGTTCTATACTCAAACATTATTTCAAGGCGACTCTTCAAAAAATAATACAGGTTAGGTTTGCTTTTATCTTTAATGATTTGAATAATAAAGACTGAAATCGGTACATTTCAAAGACATGCAATGTTATCATTGTTATTACTAAACATTATTAATGCTTCCCCTTCTTCTTTTTATGCTGGCTTTTCCTCGGTAGTTGTCTGGGAGCTGGACCGGAAGGTGCAACTTCATGTGCCGCCGGTGTAGCCGGAGACTGCCGAGTCTGGTTGTAAGACTTGCTCATGTCACTAAAAAAAGAATTAAAGTGTTTATTCAACAATATTAAACAAATCCAAAAAACGATCTTACTATTGATCCGCCTGGCCTGAAGCGGTTCCCTGACTGCCCTTTATGACTTCCTTCACACGACGATCCCGCTTCTTTCGATACCCGGTACGTTCGTAACGTGGCAACCAACGTTCCGGATCGGGAGCAGAACTAGCATCGTAGTTCTTCGGTAGCTTTCCCTTGCGTTTACGTGTTACCTTCTTTAGTTTCTTAGCCTTCTCACTACCAGGTGTACTAGGCGATTGATCCGATTTACCCGAGGCCGGTATTTTCTTCTTCACTGCCTTGGCAATCATCATCCAGTTAGTGGCTTCCAGTGCATCGATTTCGGACGCAGTTGTCAGAGTGTCTAAAGCTGGAAGTTTTTTACTGGCTTCTTGAGCCTTCTTCGGATTAAATTGTGCATATGCAATTACCAACTGAGCAAGAATTTTCATATCGGTTGGATTCGTTTTCAGAAGCTCCTCCAAACTTTTAGCTGCTGTTTCGGATTCACCACCACGTAGATGGAAACTGGCGGCCTGTCGCCACATGTCTGTAAGATCTCCACCTGCGGTACCCTTATTCTTTTTATACCACTCTACTGCATTCTTCAGAATACTTGAGGCTGCAGCTTTGTTGTCCAAACCAAGATAAAGAGTAACAAGTGCCGATACAACACCAGGTCGATACTTGGCTTCTCCAAGACTTTCCAGAGTTTCTACGGCGGCTTTTCGATTTCCAGCCAACAGCTGAAGCTGAACTATGGCAAACTTAACTTCTAATTCCTGCGTCGGCTGCTTCTTGGAGTAGTTTTCTAGCAGATCAACGCCATCCTTGTATTTTTTGTCTCTTGCCAACTGGCTAACTCGTACCAACAATGATTGAAACTCCATGTCCTGATAGGAATTACCCAGTCGGCTTGCTAACATGTGACAATCGGCTTGATTGGTAAAGAATGCCAGCAGACAGTTGTTAAATGCTATTATCTTTTTCTGCTTGGAGGTTAATTTATGTTCAGCCTGTTCGGAAGTAGCTGCCTTCATTTTTTTCTTCGAATCGAACACATTTTGATCCTTGTTGATTACTACCAGATTGTTGCTCGCCACTGCCGTCAGAGCGTGATCGTTCGTCTTATGCTTCAACGCGTCCGTGTAGATGACAGAGGCTTCCTTGGATTTTCCCTGCATCTGCAAGCAGTAAGCTAGTTGAACTTTAATAATCGCTACCTCATCCATGATATCATCTTCCGTGGCCCCGTCTTCTTCTAGGAATTCTCGGCACATCTTTTCGCTGGCTCGTAATTTCTTTTCAGCTTCTGGAAACTGCTGGTTGCCGGCAAGCGCACAACCTGCATTGTACGTCAGCTCGTACGTGTCTTCCCGCAAAGTTGGCAACTCCTTTTTGGTGCCTTCTACGCAAAGATTTGCCACCACCGCACTCAAATTGGTCGTTCGCTCGTCGTCGTAGTCATCGTGGGTATTTTTTATAATATCCTTGTACAGGTCGAAACTTTCCTCGAAACGCTCAAGACTAAAATAATTTGATGTTACTATCAATTAGGGTACACCAGATCAACCCTTAAACACCTACCGATAGAGAATCTGTGCAAGTAGTTCCTTCAAATTGGATGGCAGTGGTTTGATTCCACTGTTTTGGATCGTCTTGTATGCCGCTTCCGGTTGGTTCAGACGGTACTCGCAATATGCCCGCTCGAAGGTACAGTCATGAGCTGGCTGAGTGCGATCGAGGAACTTGAGCACCTCCTCGAACTTGGACACCTGGATCAGACACACGAGCTTACACTGGAGTGCTTCGAGCTCGTTTTGATCGAGTGCTAGAACTGTATAGGGGTGTTTTATTGATATGATGTGTTAGTGTTTTATTGGGAAACTAGAACAGTCTAAGTAGAGTCTGATGAAGGAAAAAACAGGTAAATTGGCAAGCTATTCAGAAGATTTTTGTTAAAATTCTGCGTTGTCTAATTCCGTTACTAAGAAATTGTGACGAATATTCGGAAAAAAACACTGGGAACGGTTCTGTACAATAAACAAAAACAAGCGTAGCACCAACAAAAGGTTCCGAGTTGGAAATCGATGGGGTACGGTACGAGGTTGTCGATGAATTCATATAACTTGGAACAATAGTGATATTTCATAACGATAGTGGCGAGATAAAACGGCGTGTTTCGACTGCAAATAGGACTTTCTATGATTTACATAGTCAGCTAAAATCCCGTAGCTTACAGATGGGTACAAAACTTTCCCTATACAAATCGCTGGTACTGGATGTGACTCTGCACGACAATGGCCGTTAAAGGAAGCAGACTATCGAGCGCTAGTGTGTAAGAGAAGAATTCGGCTAGTACGATGATTAATCTGCGGAACATGCTCTTTAAGACACCTCTGCCACTGTACATCAGCTAATCTTTGCTATCTCTTGTAATTATTCCCGAACGCTTCCGCCGAATCCGTTAGTATGTGAGCTTCTTCGCGCTCGTTCGATGAAAAGCTTCGTAAGAAGTGATTTGGCGTCAAAGATTCGTTCTCGTCCGATTCCTGTAGAAGATACATTAACGGGCGGGGGTTCACAATGCCCTCGGCTTTCGTCAGTACTGTCAGCAATATATTGTCATTTAATTTCCATCCAGCGTGAATCGCCTTGACGGCATTCTTTGTCTATCTAACCATGCGCTCCCAATAGCCAGCAATGTGGGGTACCGCGGGTGGAATAAAGTTCCAGCGTGTTCTAGCATCCGTAAAGGCGTGAGCACATTCCACGTCGATACGCTTAGCTTCCATTTTGAGCTCTTTATTAGCAGCTTGAAAATTATTGCAATTGTCAGAAAACACTTCCAAGGACACTCCCTGCGCCCTACTGTAACGACAAGCGGTCCAAAGTAGTCCAGACTAACATAGCTGAATGGCCTCCGGTGTGACGTTAGACGCTGCTCGGGTAAAGGTTCCATTCTAGGGATATAAGGGCGACATTTGCGAACTTCACACCAATCGCTCTCTTTCTCTGCATGCCATACATGCCATGCCTTTAGCTTCGGAATGAAAAAGCGCTGACGCTAACCGACCTCATTCACAACAGTCTCTCGGTTTGCATGACCAAATTTCTGATGGTAATGTTGTAGCAATTTTGAAGTAATGTTATGTGCCTACGGCAGCACAACAGGAAGCAGTAGCTCAAATGATACGAAATCAGCATAAATCGCGCTTCTTTCCATCCGTATCTCCCCATATTCATCCAGTAGTGGTGATCGCTTGCAGAGGGAACTGCATTGGTCGACAGGATGCCATTTTTCTAATTTGACTGATGCGGGAACAGTTTCTATTGGAAGTCGTTTGACATTTCTTCGGCATTCGACAAGAATCGATAGACGCATGCTATACCACGGATCAGTATGTTCCATCGAGAAAACAATCTTGCATCAATTAGCGGTCCCTGAAAAAAATCTCGTAGAATAAATGTATAGCTTTCAGTTCTTCCGGGACACATGCTTCAACGGCGCTACCTCTGATTTAGCTGCTGCTAATGCACACCGTGGTATGCCTTTAACTACTAACCAAAAATAGGTAACGCACCAATACGCATTTTCACTCGCAATTCATAATCTCTGTTTGTAGTTTCTGAGAAATTTGAATCATCGCCACTTCTTCCATCAACGCAGTCTATTGTCTATTTTTTCAACCCAGGAACAACCTTATCGCCAGAGATCTTGGATCATGATTTTCCCATGAATGGTGTACGGAGCAAGCATAGCGCGGGGGTTGAAAAAGCTCATTACGTAACTTAAAACTTCGCGTTTCGTTGGGCGATGCAATCCTGAAAAGAATGGCTGTATAATGTCTCGTAATTTGAAGCTGAACACAAACACATCTTCGATGGGGTCCCACGAAATCCCCAGAACTTGCTTTCTACCACCAGATTTGCCGCAGTTGAAATGAACCACATAATTATCGCATTGCTCACCGATACGCTTTAGGAATTCTGCGCTTTTTGAGACCCAATTCCAAATTTGAAATCTGGATTTGAAATGAATGAATCTCACTTCTTCAGCTCTTTTCACCCCCTCATGAACCGTATCCACACTATCGTGATAATCATCGACATAGTGTTTGTCGATTATGGCATTCGCAGCATCCGAGTATTGCTTTGCATATTCATTGGCGGTCTTATTTTTGATAAATCACGAAGAGCTTGTCGACCCAAACGCCGCAACTCACATAACGTAGATCTCCGAAGGTTTGTTGGAGTCTGCTCGATAGAAAAACCTTTAGTATTGCGTCTTTGTCTCGAATTAGCAGTTGGTGATACATTACCCGGATTTTTGCCACAACCACAATTGAGGGCAGGTACCATACCTTTCCTTCCTCCGTTTCAGCCAACTCTTTTGTCGTAGCTTTATGGGCATAACCTTTACGAAGATATTCATCCACCTGCTGCAGCTCCATATCTTTCGAAAGCATATTTTCCAAGTTCTGCATACGTTTTACTGCCATCGGAAAGCTGTTCGGTAGTTGCGGGTAGTTTGCTCTCCACAAAAGCCCAATGTCAAAACGATTACCGATTCGTACGGTAGTCTGCTCCAGCAGTTCTCGGGCTCTTCGATCTTCTGTCGACTCAGTAAGAACCGTAACGCTTACTTCCGATTCGTCTAGTGTTTAATGAGTACCAAACAGATCGTGCAGATCTTGTTCAACGGTGTGTACATTTCGCAAGAGGAACTGATCGAAGGAATCTCTTGTAGAAATCGCGACGTGAATACGCCTTGATTCTCGCACTAAACGTGACATATCTGTCGTCCATTTAACAGGGATCGGCGGATGAAGCAACTGATGATGACGTTCCCGACAACCGCCTACACCACAGTGACCCTTTAAGCAGCATCCTATTTGAAAACGTTCACTTAGACATAACTGACATACCTTCCATTTTTCCACCTTGCGCATCTTACCATCCCACGATAGTTTTTGAAATTCTTCACAGAACCAAATGGATCAGCTCAATCGCATACCTGACATGGTTTACGATTTGTACTTTCCTCTCTGTAAGTCAGATGCTGTCGATGTTGAATTTGAGGTTGATCAATAACACCAACATGCAAATGCAAATATGCTGCTTGTTCTTTCTGCTTCCTTTTTTTTTCTTTTCGCTCTCTTTCAAATCTGAGTGGTTGCTGTCTAGCTGGTACCACGAATAGCGTAACCTGGCGTGCTACAGAGAACTTGAAAACGTCGCCAAGTTTACCACTTTCAGCTGTCTTTTATAGCGTACCCATTCTAGTTTTGTACTCGATGATAGCTTATCCACCATTTCTTTTACCAGCATAGCGTTGACGAGGTGATCCCGCAGTTCCGCGGCGACCAAATGAACGCAGAGTTGTTGCACTGCCATACCGAATGAGATGAATGTAGACAACTGATCAATTCGAGGTGACTCAGCTTGTTTTGCTTTCAGCAATAACGAGTGAAGTAGCTGCTCCGGCCTGCCATAAAGTTGTCTCTATGTTTCAATGACTTGTGGAACCGTTTCGGGGAGTAACAGTCGATTACAAACAGCCACTAGCAATTGGCCGTTCAAGCATTCTTGTAATTTGACGACCCAAGTAACCACGACGCTTCAAATGATGTAAAGTTAACAGTCTTAAATGAGTCGTTCGTCGAATGCGATAAAATGCTTCATTGCTGTAAATGCAACACCAATGCTTTTATAAAGTGGAAAAGGGCGATTAAGCGACTGATGTAAGAGCTGTTAAAGAAAGCATTTATTTTACATTAATAACGCTCTTATAAAGCTTTAGTCTGCTAAAGGCATTACTAGAGGCTGCAATAATGTTTGTTTCGTTTTGACAGATCGATGTTATATAACACTACATAAAGCTGATATAATATCAAAATGAAAATAATTAAAATGAAAAATGAACGTTTTCCTTTTTCCATTTCTTCTTATTCGTCAGATACAACATTAACATCACCACAAAATTTCAATTCCTTCAGATTTTTTAAATTAATTTTAGGGGATCTGAACCATGATCATCTGACATCAGCTTCATACGAGGTAGGCCGTTAGCACTCTTATCTGTGGAGGATAGCTGCCGACGGAATGATATTTGCAATATATGAATAACGTTTTACATTATATAGCCTTTGTTAATGCAATGACACGTCGGTATAGAAGGAGAGGTGCAAACATTTGTCATTTTTTGAGTAGATTAGTATTTATCGTGTGGCTCTCGGATCGCGAAATATAAACATCAACAAACGAAGCAGAGATCAGTTTTTAGTAGAGATTCCGAAACATGGTTAGTATTGACATCAAATTGTGCAGATGAAATAATGAGCATTTAGTGGTTTCTCTATGATATGCTTCATCTGAGTTGGAAATTATAGGGATGCATACTCGTGTTGTTTAATTTCATGTATTCCTCCACGGAAATAGGATTGGTTAAAAGCTATAGGTGCTACAGCGCTCCGATATTTTTGCCCCATTCGTAGAAAATTGTCCGTTTGCCACACTACTCTCCATGTTGTTTCAGGTTGATATTTTTTATTAGAACATTTTCTTCATAAACGTCAAATTATTTTAATGTTTCGTAACATTTAGTTCAAGCATTATATGCTTTTCAAATGTAGCGCAGTAGAGCGTCAAAGCATTTGTAAATGCAATGCAATCAAACACTAAACCGTTGCTCTAAAGGTGTGTATAATGCCTGTTACATTGCTCATAAGAGGCAATGTCTTGAAACATTTGGGATGTTGTGTTATGGTAGCACTGCTTTAAGAAAGTAGTTTTAGAGCAAATGAACATTATCGATGTTAAAATAATGCTTCAATATAATGCATGCGGTTATTTGGGGATATTGTCGAGGTTCGAGTAGTTTCAGACTCTATTGCCGTTGTGAAAGCTGCTCAAAAACAAAGGCAACTCTGTTTACTGCGTTTGCATCTCGTATTCGTCGTAGTCTGAATCAGTGGACTCCTCGTGCCGAGATGAATTTTGATTTCCCGCGCGAGTAATTGATTTTCCTACTGAACGGTATTGACTTCGGAGTAGTGGTTCAGATCTCTCGCCAACTTGTCGCTAGCGTACCTTTTCTGTTGTGTTCTGCTGCTCAGTAGCTTTGTGTGTAGGGCTTTTAGTAAATTCTCCCCGGTGATCCGCAAAATCACTTCTGTCTTTGGTCAGTGGTGATTTGAGCTTGATTTCTCCTGATCTATTTTCGAAATAATCGACGTAGACTCGTTGTCAGCTGAACCCTTTTCTTCGGCGAATATCTTCCTGACTTCCGACGGTGTACAGTCTGCACAACTCCAGGACCGTTGTTTTATCTCCTTGGTCACTCCTACACACTTGAAGTGGTACCAGCGCTTGCACGTCTCGCAAAACACCATTACCTCGTCATCATGATCCGGCTTATCGCCAGCGGTGCAATTGAAACCTGCCCTTTCGAGGTTATGATCTTCGGCACGAATTATTAATTTTTAATTTTTTTGCAATTAATTAATAAATTAGATTTATTGCGCACTTCCCACCAACCTGGACTCCGCACTTTCAAAGTGCGAGTGATCAAACTGCTACTGAAAACTGCGAGCTGTCAAAACACATGTATTTCAAATGATAGAGATGGTAATTTCATAGACAGACCAGTCAAACTAACCAGTCTATGAGAATAATTTAATAGAAGAATAGTAAGTGCGCAGTGTGGCTAGAATCCAGCTTTTAGTGCCACAAGCAATAGATCATTTGATATATGATTTATTTAATAATTTTCTTCCTTTCTGATGATCCGAACAGTATATTTCCTGAGTATCTTTCACCAAAATGTGCCAGTTTTAATAAAATTGTTTCCTACGGCACGTGTAGCTCGATCCACCTCGTTTTAATTTCCTTTAGTTTTTTCCTCTTTTCGTCACTGACACATAGTATACCGTGTTGCCATCCAAGCGTACCATCGGTTTATTCCGTAGGTTCACTTCTCCATAACACTCGGTTCGCGTCTCTATACCCACGGTTGCGTCCGATACCTTCCAGATCTTGCTGCGCTTGTTCAGCCCACCTATCATGCTGTGCTCCTCGCCGCCTTATACCTGCTGGATTTGAGCAAACACAATTTTAGCAGGGTTGTTGTCCGGCATTATCGTAACGTGCCGTGCCCATCGTATACTTCCGGCACTGGCCACCTTCTGGATACTTGGTTCGCCATAGAGCCTGGCGAGCTCCGTTCTCCTGCACGCCGCCAAAGATACTCCTAAGCACAGACTCCGACTGCTTGCAGGTACTCCTCGAGCATGGTCCAGGTTTCGTCCCGTAGACGACCACCGGTCTTATCAGCATTCTGTACATGGTACATTTAGTGCGAGAGTGAACTTTATTTGATCGCAATTTTTTTAGAGCCTATAGTAGGTACGACTTCCATTGATGATGCGTCTTCCGATTTCTCGACTGTTATTATTATCAGCCGTTAGCAGAGATCCGAGTTATATGAATTATTCTAATACCTCGAATACATTCCGTCGATCGTAACATTGCTTCCTAGGCGAGATCTTCTCGTTCAGTCGTTCCTATAAGCATGCACTTTGTTTTAGACGCGTTCACTACCAATCCAGCATTTGCTGCTTCTAGTCTCAGTCGTTCAATGCTCAACCACCGTTTCAAATGTTCTCCCAATAAGATCCATGCCATCCGCAAAGTATACAAACTGGTTGGATCGTGTAAAAATCGTACCTCGGATATTGAACCCGGCAAGTTGAGTTTGATAGTTAACCCAGCAAAATGATAGGGGTTAAGGTGATTGAAGGGAAGGTGTGTGAGTCCGTCATAATTTTAAAATATTGTCATTTCACACGACAAAAAATCGACTACCCATCTCTAACGCTGTTACATTAGAAAAAAAAAATCAAAATCAGTATATAGCAATTTCCTGAACGTAGCTATGTCCGGACTTTTTAATTTTTATTTCCGAAACCACAATTTCTACGTTTACTTGAAATACATTCTCTTCTTATTTTGGTCCGATTTTAGCACAAATATGGTTTCATTTTGCAGGAAAACGAAAGAACTTAGTTTACGATTAGGAAATATTTGCAAAATTTGCTTTGTAAAGTTTGAAATTAGGACTTCTTCGTTTATCTGCTTGGAAAAATGAATATGGGTCATTCCGCGGGAAGTGATCAAAAAAAGATGGAAACTTCAAATCAACCTTCAGATTTGAACTCATTTTGGAGAAACTATTCATCTATGGCCAATATATTGAAATCTTAATTTTTTAACAATTGAATCACCCCTCGGTCCATGGGAGCACTCCCTATTTTGACGAATTGCTAAAACCCGATTTTCCTTTGATTATATCTACGGTTTTATTTACTCTAAAATCAAACCGCAAGTTGTTTTTGAAGGAAATTGTTCAAGGAGTCTAGAAAAAATAATTAGTTTTTAGCGACAGTGTTGCCAACTATGCGAGTTTTTCACTTAAAAAATTAGCGGACTAGGCTAGCGCCGGATTCACACTAGCTCCAAAAAACAAAGACACAATTTGTGTTGCTAAGCAAAACTCTAGTCAAGCTTGAAGCTAGCTTCAATCCGGTCCGTTAACTAAGTTAGTGTCGGATTCTGATGAGACGAAGTCGAAACGCAAATTCCATAACTGATTTAGTAGTAGGTTTTGTGCTCTTCACGCGCAAAGATGGTTTGAAACAATTTTCTCCTTAATAGAAAAAAAAAATAGTTTTTACCAAAATTGTTCTCCGCTAAGGAGAAATATAGCATGTTAGGTTTTGTGCGACTTTTGTTCGAAGATTTGTCACTGTTCGACGGTATCGCGTTCTGCTAAGCCGATTCAACTCACCGCCATGGCACGGTACGGACGAGATACTTACTCTTGTTGGCCGCTTTTAAGGCTTTTTCGTACTCCCCATTGGAACCAAGTTTATTCAGCTCGGTGTAGAGCTGTCGTATAGTTGCTTCTTTGCTCTCGGCTTTGGACATGTCGAGTAGCTACTAATTTTCCGAAATTCTAGAAAATGAACTTGATTACTACCAAAATATTAAACGTGCCACTTTTATATTGGTTGTTGACGGTTCGTTTGCGAGCAAGGTTGACAACTTGGCAGGGATTCGGGCTTTGAATTAGAAACGGATGAATGCTATAAAATTCGATGTTCGAAAGTCGAATATACCGAGAGCTGTCAAAATCACATGACGTATTTTTTCTCTGTTGACATTCTCAGTTTCTTGCTAATGTTCGTGATTAAAAGTTTTAATTCCAATTAAAATCTGTAAAAATGCCCGAAACCCGTGACGAAATCTGCCAACTGATGGACAAGCTACTGATCCACTCACTGGAACTGATCGAGCAGGAGGTTGCATTGAAAACAAAAATCGAAACCATCACGAACGAAGGTCAGCTGGACTTGGCTCAAACTCGTTACCATAAGGCTCGTAATTCCGTATCATCCGTCCAGCTGCCAACTGAGGATTACAAACAATTTAGTGCGCTGAATTCGCTAACCGAGGAACAGGACGAATTGGGAAACACTAAACTGCAGTTGGATCAGCACCAGGTCGATAAGGATGCCGGGTATATCGATCCCATTCGATGGTTCGGAATTTTGATTCCACAAACGCTGCAGAATGCCCGCAAGAAGTTTACGCAGTCGTTGAACTATGTGGTGGAGTGTGCCAATGTGCAAATTCAGTTAAGGAATACACTATTGAGCTATGATAAGTTGAATAAAATGAAGCTGGAACTGTAATACGATTATGGTATGCGATTGAATTGTGAACGCCATTGGTTGATTTTTAGTTTCATCAATCAGTTTAATCCTAATTTTTTCAAGAAACTGCAACAGGACCCGCTCGAATAAAGATTATTTTGGTTTTATATAAAAACAGGTGATGAATTAGTTAACTCAAATAATTTGAGTACTCGAGTACTTTTTCAAATGGACGTAAGTAACATTGAGAGCCTCTCTTTGTTTACTTTCTCTTTCGTTTATTACGACGTCATTACAACACTTTGTACTAATTTTCCAGTACATATCGAAAGCCGACGGTTTTTACTACAATATTATGCAAAGAGTAGAGTAGTAAATGTTGAAATGGCCGAGTAATGAACAGAAGAGAAAGACCTCAAAGAGAATCTCTCATTGTTACTTACGTCCATTTGAAAAAGTACTTTAATGATACTTCGAAATTTCAGTCTCATTCATTCGTAGCTCGAAAAAAGATTGTAGTAGTAGTAAGTTAAATACCTATATATCTCCGTTATATACCTTTGCTACAACAGAGAGCAAACAAAATCATTCACTCGCACGACGATGCTCATCTGCGACTGAGGTGAAACATGCAACCGTGGATTTGACAGTGTTTATGGTTCACAGCATTCGTCCTAATTATTGAAACAGTTTTACCAAAATTATTTGAAGAGCAGTGAAAGTTTTAGATGACGTGGTGTTCAGCAGAATAAACAGAACAACTATAAGCGCTGGAAGGATGAACAAGCAGAACGGGCATACGACAGCAGCGGTAAGAATTTCACCAGAACTGAACTTGTTTCAGGAAACGGTGATACGACTGCTGTTGTTTGCCATTTATATGTAAGTAATGGTTGACGTACGAAAACTAAACATTCGTGACGAAATTGAAGCGATGTTGCTAAGAACTTTGTGTTCAGTTTGTTTAATCTGTTGTATAAATAGTATCAGGCGCAATTATTGCTCGCGCCTAGGTTTCAAATGAAGAAAAGACGATCTATAATCATTCTGAATCAGCATTTATCAAGTGATCAAATAAAGGGCTGGTAAACTAACCATATCCTAGGATATATTTGCAATGTGGAGTGAAAATCAACTTGAACGGCGATAATATCAGTAAATAAGTACAATCAAACTTCTCTATGTTACCCAACAATAGCTACTTCGAAATCAAGGACCCCTTCATCCGCCAAATCAACCCAGATGAGATGTGGCTCTACAAAAATCCTCGCACGGATAGTTACGTACCTTTAACTGCTCTTTACCCATCGGTGTTCGGATTTGCCGCGGTCGTATTTTTAGTATACTACTTCCGCACCGGAGATTTCAATGACTTCAAATCTGCCTGGTTGGGTTTAACGTTAGCATGCTCGTTGAATGGAGTGATAACGCATTCAATCAAGGTCGCAGTTGGTCGGCCAAGGCCAGACTTTTACTGGCGCTGCTTCCCGGACGGAGTGATGAATGCCGACATGGTATGTAGTGGGGACAGCCGAACGGTGATGGATGGGCGAAAGAGTTTCCCAAGCGGACATGCCTCCTGTAAGTCGAACTCAAAGGCTATAAAGATGAACATAACATATTTTCATTTTTCAACAGTCGCTTTCGCAGCATTGGCTTTCATTTCGTGTTACCTGTGTGCAAAGCTGCACGTTTTTACCGAACGTGGACGAGGTCAATCCTGGCGGTTACTGACGGCTGGGGCACCGTTGCTAGCTGCCACGCTGGTTGCCATTAGTCGCACCTGCGATTATCATCACCACTGGCAGGATGTAACAGTAGGATCGCTGATAGGGCTGGTCGAAGCGTACCTTTGCTATCGGCAGTACTATCCACCGATGGAATCGCGTTTCGGGTTCCTTCCCTACATGGGTGACACGAAATCGCAAAGTACAAGTAAGACAAAATCCGAATCTCCCATCGTGAATTCAGACCCCGACAGCAAAATGTTGCTGGGATCAGAAGACAAAGATAACAAATGGACTTAATTTCAAGCTCTTAAAACAGTTTTACAACAGGTAATATAGTACATAATCAATATATGTATATTAAAATTCTTCCATTGTGATCGGTCAACAGAGGTATTGTTTTAACAGGATTATTAAACTATTTAGATTAAAATTAACACGAATTTACAACTGAATTCTCATCTCGGCAGTATAACTGCTACTATTAGCGATGTTGTATCAGGTTTTGAAATACATATACGAAACTACTCGTCTTCAACCTGGAATGTCATCTGTACAATATCACCAAGTCCACACTCGAGGATGTCTCCGTTCTTTACAGGCCCTGCTCCAGCGGGTGTACCAGTCAAAATCAAATCGTTCTTTTCCAAGGACATATACTTCGAGGTGAAAGCAATCAGCTCCGCGATCTGAAAAGGATTTACTATCACTATTTTAACAAAAGATTTTTGTTTATAAATTGATAATGATCTGTCTAAATTCTTTTAAAACAAAGATTGAAGTATTGCTTTAAGTTAATAGTAGACCACTAGTATACAAACAGTAGCTCAACAGTGACATCCATCACTCACCGTAAATATCAGATTCCTAGTCGTGTCGTCCTGCTTCATCTGTTCATTGACCTTGCACCATACACGCACATCGGTCGGATCACCTAGCTCTTCCGGCGAAATGAACCGGCTCACCGGAGTCGACGTGTCGAATCCCTTACCCAGACACCAAGGCAGCCCTTTCGATCGGGCATCCACAATGAAGTCCATTCCGGTCATATCCAGTGCTAAGCAGTAACCGGCCACGTAGCTCATGGCCTGATCGGTACTAATATTCTTGCAGGACTTCCCAATAATGACACCGAGCTCGGCTTCATAGTTGATTGAGCCGAATACTTTTGGGATCTGTTACAAAAGAACTGTATGTAAACTTTGCCGCTCAACTTGGAATATAAACAAATATCAGGTAATCAAACATGATTATATAACGCGCACAGTATTCAGCTGTTTTGCGCTTTCAAAGGAAAACAAAATCAAACGGGAATCAGATTCATTCGAAAAATCGATACATCGTAAGGCTAATTATGTGACAATAGCAAACTCGTCACCGACCTTGATAACGCCCTCATTGCTTGATATCAGTGTCGATATGGGCTTGAAAAATATCACAGGGTTAGCGGGTTTTGCTGCGTTGGTCTGGCGCAGAATCTCTCTAGAAATAGAAAATCATCTGATCCGGTTATGTTTGCGCGTAAGTAAAGCATTGCCAACTTACTTGTAGTTCACGCCAGCACCAATAATTTTGCGTGTAGATTTAATAAACTTTTGGGACATTTTTCAAACCCGGCTGTGCTACTTCGAATCGTTACTACTCTGCGTGTACAAGCAGACACTTTGTAGCAAACAACTGATATGAGCAGGTCTCTCCACTCAACTGCTTTGTCTAGGTACTGGATTATCAGTATTGCCTCTGCCATCAATTCAGTTTGGTTGGCAAAACGAGATATGTTGTGTGTTTGTTGCAGCGCAGTCTGCTAGTAGCCACCGTCTAATCAGGCCAGCAAAGAAGAGAACGAGTCAGAATCTGGTTACAGCAGGTTCGCGCTGAACTTCGATGAATCTAATGCAAAACTGAGACCTTATCGATCTTATATTATACCGCACAGAACGGTTCATAAATCATGCTGTTATGGTACTGTATATGTGCTCTTTTAACACGTGTTGGGTTGCGTTTAGGGGAAATGGGGGCATCGTCGTCATAAGTTGGGGATCTATCAAGTCACTAATGTGGTTTTCGTTTGAAGCGAAACTGAGTCAGTTCCTAACCCCAACTGCTGTCAAAATGTATGAACTGACAGCAGTTGGGGTTAGAACCTGACTCAGTTTCAGGTTCAAGCGAAATCGCCATAAGGCTGTTCGCAATGCTGATGTATGGTCGCTTCTATTTAACATCACCGACTAAAACAGATCGATCGCAATACTCTGGGATGCAGTTTTATTTTTCGAACACTTTTTTGGAAAAGATTTTGGACAGCTCGACTGTTGTTTTAAGTTTTCCTTAATTTGGAATACGAATAAAATCGAGGGGAATTATTAATGAAATGAACTTACAATTTATAATTCTGAACGGATTAATAAAAATTACCATTGGTTAGTTCGACATGGATCCGCATTTCAAAAATTGCTTGAGAATGGTTTGGAATGGCCGAGGTTGGTTTAAATCAGCCCCCTGCTGGGCAGCCATTTTGTCCTAGCCAACATCTGCCTTTGTTAAAAACAACCCAATGCTATTGCACGGGCGACATGGGCCTAGAGGCGGCTAGGCCCACTATATGTTGACTACTGTCAAAGTCTGTATATCTCAATAGACTTATCCAGCTGCGTTAGTATTGTGCCGTTTTGACGTTTAAATTGGGAGGAAAACAAATCATTTGCACTGCGAATTGGGAGGAAAACAAATCGCTTGTGGGATTAAGGGAGGGCGGTAGCATAAAAATGCGAGATCTCAGTGTGTGTATTTTAAACGTCAGATATCTCAATAGCGGATGACAGGAGTGACATCTCCTGGTTTAAATATAATAATTGGCGATTCTACGTTGAAACCGCTCGCAGATAGCGCTGGAAGGAAAGTGTTGCTGATTTTATTCTGTTCTGTCATAGTGCATATATTTTCTGTAAACATTGGTAAAAAATGACTTTTAAACACCAAATTACCGATCAATTTGTTGATAATTGTTTATGAAAATGGAGGAAAATCATCATTTTATCAGATGATGAGTAAACATCTTGCGAAAAGAGTGTAAAACATAGTGGTTTCTAATATTCGCAGAGCTATATGCGCGCTGTTTCGAAATGTAATTTGTTGAGCACCGTAGCCGCCGCAACAGCATTTCCCGTTCGTCCTAAGTTAAGCTAAACCTTCATGAGATGTTGTAAATTCATGAAACTCTCCAGATCACGCGAGGAAAGAATATATCCGGTTAATAGGAAAGTGTCAGCTTTGTATCATGCACAGCCGATCCTTCTCTCCGATAGTCTTCACTGAATCTCCTACGTAGTTCAAAATATAAAGGAGTTTGACATTGGTGCTGATTGGGTCTCGGTTTCGAGTTGGAACTTTATTTATGGAACGATTTTTTATAACCACAATAATACCCCGATTACATTTCGAAGAAATGTATGAGTCAAATAGTTGCAAATGGATGTACTTTCAGAATAATTGCAAATAAAACTAAATTTCTTACTCGTTTCATTCATATTTTGGCAGTGGTTAGCTTTTTCCGAGAAGATAATGAAGATTTTGTTGTAAGCTACGACTCACTTACGGGTGAAAAAAAGCAAATTGTATCACTTTGCCAGTTCATGAGCTGAATCATAGGTGTCGCATGACTAATTTTGGTTTTGCCGCAAATCGCCAATTGCTCGAAATTCACGTTTTGCTAGCTTCAGTGCTCGATGAAATCAAAACAAAACATTTCCAGCAGCATAACTGCAGTAACAAATAAAAGCGAAAACATAAATTCAAGCATGATTTTTGAAAACTGCGAAACTCGCACTTGACCCAAACAGAGAAAACGGCGATGACATTTTCGAAGTTTTGTTTTAAATGTTATTTAAAAACCATACCGATTTTTACACCAATTATTCATCCAAAATGCTCACCAAAGACGCCTTTCCATTGAATGGAGCGAACATTCGCGATCAAGACATTTAAAAGAGCGTATTGAAGAAAAATTAAAGTTACGATGTTATTAGTATCACGCTCACAGTTTCGTCGTTTTACTTTCGTTGGTTTGGTATCTTTGTTGCACTTACGTTATTTCAGTTTCGTCAATTGTGGTGACTAATCTTATCATTTTTTAATCAATTCTATGACTGAACTGTTCCGCCGAGGCAGTATGCCAATGAGGACTACCAACATTTGTAGTTTGTCACTTTTGAGAAGTGTGTTGAAGACAAATAAAGGTTACGTTATTCTGAGCATCACTCTTACAGTTTCGACATTTTTCAATTAGTCGATTTTAGTGTCTCATTTTTGCTCGCATTGTCATAAGTATTTAGAATTGATCTACTGTAGGATAGATTTAGATAATCAAAAATAAAAATGTGCTGAAAGTGCATTAGTGGTGCTTAGAATAACATTACTTGCATTCTTTTTCTCTAAAATATTGGCTAGAATTAAGGAACTGCGTGCTCTTGCTCCCCTTATAGAAACATTACCTATATTGAGCATTTTAGTAGAAAGATTGTAGTATATTTTAATGATTTAGTTACAAAAACCGATTAAATTAAAATAACGTAAGTGTTACAGCACTACCAAACCTAACGTAACTAACATGACGAAACTGTATTTATGCACTGTTGACGTGTCAGTTGTTTGTTCGTCATTATTTCGATTGCGCATTTTTCAGCTGCATTACCGAATAATGAAACGAATGTTTGTCAGCATGTACGTTAAGATGCGTAGAATGCGGGGGAGTGATAATCTCAGTTTGTTTACATTTGTTAGTTACGGTGTTTTCAAAAATCATGCTTGAATTTTGCGGCCAGAATTATGCACGCTCATTCATAAAAACCTAGGATAGGATCCGCCAGCTGGCTTCTTCTTATATTTTACTAATCCCTGTTGAAAACGACATACCCCCACTCGACCAATGTTGCCAAAATATTTGTTTTGTTTCGGTCGTATATTTGTTCTGATTAAAATATTCTATATTATGTACCAATTTCATGGAAAAATCAAAGATTTAGTCTTTATATCCGCATTTAAACGATCATAACGTTTTTTCCATCGGAATACAGCAAAACAAAATAATATATATTCGTTGTTGGACATTACGAAAAATATCTTCACGCCTCTTCATTTTTGTAAGTTGCTTTCTGAGTCAAGCAACCTCTGTCACAAGAAGAATTTTCTCTGTTCGGATTTATATTAAATATTCTAAAACTACTTTTCTGCAAGGTTTAATTTTTGTTTTGGAGGAATGTATAGGTTTTTACATGTGATTGTTTCGGAGAAAACAGCAGTAGAAAATACACTCTCCTAGTTACACCGATGACCGATTCAGTTGAAAACTGTAAAATTCAACTGTATCGATAATACCAAAGGAAGAACAAGAAGCGACTTCCGGGATAACTTTCTCCCTGTTTGCTCAGTACTTCCAATTTACTCGGTACTGGAACAAAGACAATTTTTACATGATGTTCAAAATATTTTCATACTTACGCTACACAGCCTGTTGATTTCGAAAAGAGGCATTTCCGCATTACTCCGCACACAGAACAGAATCCACGATAACCGCGCTACCGGATCTCTCGGGAATTTCAGTTCTGGATAATATGTTTGATTTCGTCTGCCAAATAATGCCTGCACTTCATAATTACAGACGGATGTTATAGAAAGAAAGCGGTATCTCGAGAAAACAAAAAAATCAACACGGTTAACAATCGTCGTTTTATGTTTGATATCACAATATGACAACACTTCCAAGCAGCCCTTTGGTACTTTTAGTTTCCAAGCCGAAGGTTTGCCTATGTCACTTTCGTCCAATCACGAGCTGGTTCAGAATTGGTTCAAAAACAGAAGACAGAGCTGGCGGATCCTATCCTAGATAAAAACTCAAATTTGAGTGGCCAGCCACTCAATTTCATAAAAAGTGCACGTAGTCAAAAAATGAGTTTGCCTCGTTTACTCAGTTTTGAGTTTGGGATGCTAATGTCAAATTTGAGTAGATTTTACTCAAAAAGCAAATGCGGAAAATAATAATTCCGTATTTTTTATATAACAACAAAGAATCTCACCGGCACCTTACATATCATTTACCTGAACCTCCAGGCGCTAGCAATGCCTGGAAATATAATCCTTAAAGGTTTCTCTGCACGTATTCCATGTCTATCGGCGCCTCATAGTAATGGCAGAAACTACAAAAATACGAATGGATGTTTGATTTGAATATCAACAAACCTCAGAGAAACTTACCTTATAATTTTGTGAATGATCCAAGTCGGCACTACAACTACGGGATTTGCGGCTTTATCTTTCATAAAACTTTTAGTCAACGACAAAGTTCGTTCACTTTCTTTTGAAGTTAACTATTTTTTTCACTCGAAATATTGAAAATTGAATGGTTACTCACCAGTTGAGTTCAATCTACTCAAATAAAAACTCATTTTTTGACACATTGCTTCTATTTTTGAAATTGAGTGCTCTGAACTCAAATTTTGAGTAGTGTTGTATGAGCGTGCACGCTCATTCAAAACTACTCAAAATTTGAGTTTCCGCTACTCAATTTTAAAAACCGGGGCAAACTGTCAAAAGATGGGTATCGATTTGAGTAGAATTGACTGAACTTTTGAGTAACCATGAGATTATAAACTATTTGAGTGAAAAAAAAACTTACTGGTACACGAAGTGGAACAGCCCGCACAAAAAAATTGAAAATAGATTCAAATGTTGATTCAACAGCAAAAGAATCAACGAGGAGACATTCGGAAAACTAAAAGGTAAGTTTTCACAAGTAAGGTTTCTTTTTTTAAATAACATGCTTTATTATTTTGCAGATCCAGTAGCACGAGCTCCTATTTACAGGAAAAAGGAGAAAGGACCTCGGAATAAATTTATAAGCATCGTATTAACAACTAGAGATGCAGGTAAGTGGAATTTTATATACAGATTAATGCGTTTGTTAGTATTTTTAAAAATACAGATCGGTTAAATTTCATATTTTGTCTTTGCGTAAAAGGTACCCAAAATTGACATTTTGTACCCGAACTCAAAACTGAGTAAGTGAGGAAAACTCAATTTTTGACCATGTGCACTTTTTATGGAATTGAGTGGCTGGTCACTCACTTTTGAGTTATTTTCAATGAGCGTGTGTGGGAAGTTGCGAACATAAAGTATGCAGAGTTGCCAGTTTCATCAAATTGGTCGAAATTCGAGCAAAATGGCTTGAGGTTTGATAGGGTAACCAACCTAATTTGGACCCTACATATTTTAGACCCCGTTCATGTATTTCCTTCCTGCACTACCAAGTTTCTTAGCATTTCCATACTAAATTTGCAAAAGGGCGAATAAGATTTGTAAACAAACTTTTATTTCGATGGTTTCTCTTAATTTACTATAATTTCAAGGCAGAAAACAATTGAAATCACTTCTACGAAGGGTAAAAATTTACAAAAACGCATATTTTACATGAAATTCCACTCTGCAGCAGACTAGTGAGCGAATAAAGTTTGTTTACAAAAAACAATTTCGCCCTTTTGACGAATTAATATTGATTTGTTTTGTTTGATGCAAGAATTACATTCCTTGGGTTGCAAGTTGGGTTGTCTATTAAGTTTCAATTCCATTAGTTCATCCCGCATAAATGAAAACATTATCTGGAATCCTCCATATTATACGAAAATCATAAGTGTTATGGTAACCACATATATTAAGGCATATTTATGATATTACTATAAATAATATAAATAAAAAAAATATATTGAAGATTTGTGTTATTGTTACAATACAATTAGAGGTGCTTTCGCAGAAATGTTAAAAAAATATCTAAATGATTTGGCTTGAAATCACAATGATAGTAATCGTTGTCATGTGGTTCTGCAACGGGAGAACTTTCCAGTGCATTCGAATCTCGACGGGGACTGAGACAAGGTGATGGACTCTCATGTCTACTATTCAACATCGCTCTGGAAGGTGTGATGCGACAAGCCGGGCTCAACAGCCACGGCACGATCTTCACGAAATCCGGCCAATTTGTGTGCTTCGCGAACGACATGGACATTATCGCCCGAACATTTGGAACGGTGACAGACATGTACACCCGCCTGAAACGCGAAGCAGCGAAGGTCGGACTGGTGGTAAATGCGTCCAAAACAAAGTATATGCTGTTAGGCGGAATCTAAAACGACTGGATCCGGCTAGAAAACAGCGTTACGATCGACGGGGATACCTTCGAGGTAGTGGAGGATTTTGTCTACCTAGGACCCTTATTAACGGCTGACAATAACGTGAGCCGTGAAAGCCGAAGACGCATCATCAGTGGAAATCGGGCCTACTATGGGCTCCAGAAGAAACAGCGGTCGAGAAAGATTCACCCCCACACCAAATGCACCATGTACAAAATGCTAAATGGTTCTCTACGGGCACGACACCATGCTCGAGGAGGACCTGCAAGCGCTAGGAGTTTTCGAGCGATGGGTACTGTCGTGACGCTGTTTGTTCAGCCACAACACAACACGAAAATACGTCCGATCGTTCCAACTTTTGCCAACAGAACCCCGCTCGGGTTCAACCTCTGCGACCGCGAACCTTCGCTTGTTCTCACGGACCAAGCTACGCTCTCACCCGAAGTTTGTTCGAGTTACCAATCCCGCAAAGCTTAGTAACAGGCATATGTGGCTCGTACATCGGAATTCTCACTCGACCATATGCTCATGCTCTTTCTCTTTTTTTGTTGCTTTCTTTCCCTTTTTTCTCTCTATCTCGCTTTCTCTTCTCCGTACACTCATGAGAGCTGCTCTCCGCTTCTCATTAATCGCATCTCAAATAGACTCGGAAATAAATTCTCGTCATCGTACTGCCGTCTCTAGCAAGATGTTTATTGCATGCAGTATCCGATCCGAACTTTTTCTTTCACCAATACTCTCAAACAAGTACACTACTAACAAAGTATTGGCGATTTGCGGCAAAACCAAAATTAGTCATGCGACACCTATGATTCAGCTCATGAACTGGTAAAGTGATACAGTTTGCTTTTTTTCACCCGCAAGTGAGTGGTAGCTTACAACAAAAACTTTATTATCTTCTCGGAAAAAGCTTACAACTGCCAAAATATGAATGAAACGAGTAAGAAATTTAGTTTTATTTGCAATTATCCTGAAATTACAGCCATTTGCACATTACAGCCTATTTGGCTCATACATTTCTTCGAAATGTATTCGGGGTATTATTGTGGTTATCAAAAATCGTTCCATAAATAAAGTTCCAACTTGAAACCGAGACCCAATCATTACCAATGTCAAACTCCTTCATATTTTGGACTACGTAGGAGATTCAGTGAAGACTATCAGAGAGAAGGATCGGCTGTATATGATACAAAGCTGACACTTTCCTATTAACCAGATATATTCTTTCCTCGCGTGATCCGGAGAGTTGCATGAATTTACACCATCTCATGAAGGTTTAGCTTAACTTA
Organism: Topomyia yanbarensis; assembly: GCF_030247195.1. NCBI lineage: Eukaryota > Metazoa > Arthropoda > Insecta > Diptera > Culicidae > Topomyia > Topomyia yanbarensis. Next base: position 387,848,836 of record NC_080671.1, on the reverse strand, counting down.
GGAGGAACTGGAAATGATGTTGCGGCGGCTACGATGCTCAACAAATTACATTTTGGAACAGCACACATATAGCTCTGCGAATAATATTAGAAACCACTATGTTTTACAACCTTTTCGCAAGATGTTTACTGATCATCTTATAAAATGATGGTTTTCCATCATTTTCATAAACAATTATCAACAAATTGATCGGTGATTTGGTGTTTAAAAGTTATTTTTTTACCAATGTTTACAGAAAATATATGCACTATGACAGAACAGAATCAAATCAGCAACACTTTGCTTCCAGCGCTATCTGTGAGCGGTTTCAACGTAGAATCGCCAATAGCCATTCTAGATTTATGTTAATACGCTGATAATTTTTTCTATTCTATTTTTGATGTTTAATTACTCTACACTTTTATCTACTACAGGTACTAAGGACGATCTTCGACGGTGTGCAGGAGAACGGTGTGTAGCGGCGAAGGATGAACCACGACCTCGCTGCACTCTATGGCGAACCCAGTATCCAAAGGTGGCCAAAGCTGGAAGGATACGGTGGGTAGGGCATGTTGCAAGAATGCCGGACAATAATCCTGCAAAGATGGTGTTCGCTAATGATCCGGTTGGTACAAGATGGCGAGGAGCGCAGAGAGGGGCGTAACCGATGTTGGAGAGCTGCAGCTACAAATCGAAAATTGTGGAGGCAAATTGTTGATTCAGTGTTATCATGAAATTGATGTTGAACTAAATAAATTAATGAATGGTTCTGCAAGTTTTCCTTTTAAGACAAATGTGTATGGGAAAATATCTTGGAAAGATAACCATAATGTTTAGTGCAAGTCATATTGTTTTCTTGTAGCTTTCAATAGTCGTTAAGGGACCATCCATAAATGACGTAGCAGTTTTTGAGTAATTTTTATCACCTCCCTCCCCCATCGTAGCATTTCGTCACAAACCTCTAAATACCCACCCTGATAATTACGTAGCTTGACGAAAACTCTCCCCCCTCTCTGATTCCGTAATTTAAAAAAAAAATGAAAAACGATGTTAGTTATTCCCCTTTTAAAAAGCTACGTAGCCTGACATGACCCCCTACCCCCCTGTCGTCACACATCATCACAAAATGCAAAACTCCCCCCTCCCACATATAATGCTACATCATTTATGGATGATCCCTAATGTTGAATTGAATGTGTTGTTCAGCAATATTGTAAAACTATTCATATCTAGATTTGTAAATGCTAGAGTATATGGTCGGTGTTAAGTCAGACCGGACTAAGTGACAGTGCATTAATTTCGAGAACAAACGCGTTTAAAGTTTAAATCGCAGCATCCTTTACATTATAATTGGAAAATAATTTTTGCCATAATTCTTGTTTATTGTTTCATATTTCAAATCTGGTAAAAGTGGAATGTAGATGAAGAAATTCTTTATCCAATGCTATCATTAACTCATTTTTTGATGTTTTGCGACTTAGTCCGGTCTGACTTAACACCGACCATATGATCTCGTAACACTTTTATGCATTTTTTTTTGCTAAATCACTTAAGTTAAAGACTCGTTAGTAATGATACGTAGAATAAAATAAACATAGAAACAACTGGCGTTAAAGATTTTCTGTTAAAGTAAAAGAGCATCATGATTTTAAGATAGATTTTTATAAAAGCACTAACATCATATATTCCAGTGCGGGTTATCCTCTTGCTCAGATCAGATGTTAGAAACCGCTCCGCTGCTATAGCAGGGTAAGTAACCAAATTTACCCGCGCATTGTTTTGTCTATTTGCTAAAGCAAAAATTGATACCTACCTAATGTGTGAAACGTGAACAAACAATCGAAGAAACACCCTGAATGGGTCATTCGAAAGGAACAGAAAGAACGAGGTTTCAAGTATCAGAGAACTAATGGTACTTTTGCTCTTGCTCGAAGCATATTGTCTATCTCGAGATAATCTAGCATTTCGTCGAGTTCTTGCTATATGGGATACAAACTAGTGGCAGAACACTTGTGATGCATTTTTAAAAATCAGCGAAATTAAATGCATTCATTTCCATCAAAATAGAAATTCATAATGTGTTTTGCGTTACGTGCAATGTTTTTGCGTTGTGTGCAATGTTGTTTGCGTTGCGTGTAAGACGTCAAAACCCTACAGAAAAACTAGCCCTACATTTAACAAAACGTCGAACAAAGTGGATCAGCGTAGGACGCTTGTTAAACAAACTTTTCTGCGAGGCAGAGTAAAGCTGATGCAAAAATGGAAATTAAATGCATTTTTTTCAATTTGATGCAAATTTGTTGTACATTCTTAGAGTGATCTGCACCTAGGATACAAACGAGTGCGATCGAAACAAAAAGAAACGTCCAAATTTTTCTCACTCGCTCTGATGCAAACTAGATGGGCGCGTAACTCAACGCACGATTCGGTGGCGCATGGCTCAAAAGTCGTGTTTGGGCCTAGGGGTGGCCCTTGATGTGGGAAATTTGCAGCTTGCTGTTGATGGCTGGCACTGTTTATAAATGTCCGCTGACAACTAAAACTCTTGGATGGACCACTCAAAACAAACCGCAAACAACTTATGTGGACTGTATTTTGGAAAACCACTTGCAACTGGATGTGAATTTATTGGAAGGAAAAACACTTTTTGCAATTTATTTGTACAGTTGTGATTCGCTGGTTGGGCCACACCTCTGTCCAACTAACGAATTTGATACGTTAGTTGGATCAACTGACAGATGTCAAAAACTCTCCAAAGGAGACGTTAGTAGTGTAATTTCATCTATTCACATCTCTAATAATTGTCAGATTGATTGTCAAAGTAAATTTGACATAAGATTTTGACATTCAGATGCTTTTAAGTTGGACAACGGTCCAACTAGCGGAGGTCCAACTAAAAAGCGGTTCAGTTAAAAAGTGTCCAACCAGCAAATCACTGGACTAGGATTCAATAGCAAGAATCCGTATTGTGGTTAAATACGTCAGTCTTGAAGAGGCAGGGCCAAATGTATAAGTAAACAAATAGGAATTGCGCCCTTCTAAGGCCATAGGAAATCTACACCGTATCTCAGGAGAATAGGGAAAAACTTAAGGACTAAAAGGGACAAATTTTCCCGTAGCGATATATAAATCGCGCGGGCAACGTGTAGCTTAAAGATAACGTTTGTAAATATTTTCTGAATAAATTAAGTTCCAAAGTTTAAAACAGTGAATCCTCACCAATAAGAGAAAATTCTTTAAAGTGAAAAACAGGAAGAAACAACGGCAGGAGAAGTGGCTAACTCAACTGGTAAGAAAATCAAGTGAACCATCCTTCTTTGTCCTCGTCGTTACAGGGATCATCCATGAATTACGTAGCATTTTCTGAGTGATTTTTAATACCCCTTTTCCCAATCGTAGCATTTTGTCACAAACCTATAAATACCCCCTGGTAATTACGTAGCTTTACGGTAACCCCCCTCCCCTTATCACGGTAAAAATTTAAAAATAAAAACGATGTTAGATGAAACGGGTAAGATTGTCGTGACATCAGGTCAACCCCTATTCCCCTTTAAGAAAGTTACGTAGCATGACATGACCCCCTACCCCCCCCCCCCCCCCTTGTCGTCACACATCATCACACAATACAAAACTCCCCCCTCCCCCATATACGTCATTTATGGATGGTCTCTGTTTTGTCAACAGTTGTTACGTCATTTAATTAGCAATGGACTGGAAGGTGAAGTATATTTTTCAATATTAAGAGCCATAGTACTCAAGGGAGAGCAAGGAGTTAAACGGAGAAAGTTTAGAAAAGCGTGGAAGGATCATATATGCAAGCTTAGAGCTTACCGGCGACTTAACTTTTTGTCTGCTACCGTAGGAGTCAAGATCTTTGGCATTAGAAATGTGAATCACCTGAGTCTACGGCATGTCCGGACAAGCGTAAAGTAACTTGTTACTTCATGCTGTCGGAACCGACTGATGTACCTGATGCTGTCTCTGTTTTATCTACCAAATAGCGATACTTTTTCGTTAGTTATAATAGATCACTTTAATTAATGAATAAAAAAAGATATGCTAAACTTCATTCTTTTTCTTGGTTTGACATCATTGGTTTTACGGACCTAATCATGTGTTAGTCGAGAAATAAAAATTAAATGCATTTTTTCTAATTTGATGCAGATTCGTTATACATTCTTAGAGTTATCTACCCCTAAGTCAAGGATGATTTTCAGATATTTGTGAGTTGAGTTGAACTATATCACGACCAAGACGTATTCGTGGTCCATCGGCTTTCCTTTGGAGAATATTATCCTACCAATTTTACTTGTGTTCGTTTTTTATTTTTTGCTTGCAGAGTCCTTCGTTATGTTTCCGGAGGAATCTGGTTGCCTTTTCCAATTTTGTTCGAATTCCGACCAATTTGATGGAACTGGCAACTCTGCATGCTCAATTTTCGAATCTTTCAATTTTTCTGGCAACAAAATTTATGCTCTTGTTTTCATTTGTTCCTGCAGTTATGCTTCTGGTAATGTTTTGTTTCGATTCCATCGAGCCAGAGATGCCAGATTTGCAGACAAGTCTGCAAATTCGCGGACTTTTCATTTAAACTGCAGATTTTTTCGATGACGCAGATATTTGCAGATTTTTTAGTTTGGTTGCAGATATTTGCAGATTTTTTAGTTTGGTTGCAGATATTTGCAGATTTTTGAGTATAAAGCTTTTGGTTACACTAGCTTTCCTGACATTTTTTGTTCTTCCCAGACTTTTAAAATTATTATTGCAGACATTTGAAAAAAGTACCTGGCATCTCTGCATCGAGCACTGAAACTGTCAAAACGTGAATCTCGAGCAATTTTCTTCATGCAGCCACGTCCCGAATAGAATTTTACAATATAGCATTTACCCTATAAGCAATCATAAAACAAATATTGTAGTTATTATTGTTTCAACATTGTTCTACGCAGAGTTTTCGCAGTTGGTTTACAATAAAATTTCATGTAATAACAATTTTACTGTTAATCAAAAAACTGATATAGTAAATTCACATTAAATTTTACTGTTTTCGAGAAAAAAAATGTAGGGAAAAAATCGATCTTTTCTATGTTAAGATACATAACCACCCCCTTTTTTACTGTAAAAGCCAATTTTACATTGGAATGTACTGTAGAAACGGTGAAGTTGATTGTTTTTGTATTGTAGCATAACACTATAATTTACTGAAAATTATTGTAAAATTACTGTACTGTCACATTTTCAAATCATGGTTTTGTTACTGTACATTTCTATTCGAACCATCCTCGGCCATTCCAAACCATTATCCAGTAATGTTAAAAGTTCGAATTCACTCCGAACAAACCTATGCCAATTTTTATGAATCCAAGCAGAATTTCAAATTATATCAACGCTTTTTTGTGAAAAGGGCGATACTTACAAATGTAAACATAAGGCTTTTTTCATACATGCGAATGAGGGCTTTAAAACGCAACAAATTAACCTAAAAATTTGGATTCTACGATATTGCTTTCTTAAACTACAGCAAAAAATACATCGGGCAAAACTGTATTTTTGTTTGTTTATTTAAAGTTTCGCCCTCCACGCTCCATGCAAACAAGAAGGGCGATACTTATTTTGATAGTAGTTTAGAGGCGAAACTGTTTTTTTCGAATTTTTTTTGGATAATCAAGCTGATACCAGCTGTAAATAGTAACAATGATCGCTCTTGACAAAACCCGGACGAAATCGGTGGTGTAATACGGTAGTTATTGTAAAAAAACATAAGGGCGATACTTCAATGCTGATAGGTGGGACCGAAAAAGTAAACAATCGCCAAAGGGGCGATACTAATATTTTGTCGATTTAAATAGCAAAAACAAATTTTAATTTAATAATTTCAAATACTTTATGCAGTTTTGGGTTTAGATCACTGAATCATGCAATCTAGGATGTAAAAAACACAATAGTTCTTAAATAGGAAAACCAAGCCTTGAAATATTCACTATTGATTTTCTGTGAATGGTGTCACTGCTAGTATCGCCCTTTTCAAGAAAAAGCGTTGATATATTCATTTCATCAACAAATCACGGAGTGTCGTTCCCCTCGGCACTGATTTTAAATTACACAATGCGATAGGTAACCAAATAGTTGAACAGTTAACCCAGCAGAAAGATGTGGTTCTATTAATTCGATTTCATAAAATGGTTTTGATTTATCATTTTACGTACCAAAACATACAACATGTCTTTAAAGTCAACCCTCTTCCGAAAAGACCTGGAAAAACCAAAAAGATCTTATATCTAGCTTAATGACCCAATTTTTCTGTGTAATCATAAACTCACCCGTTTTGATTTGTTTAATCTGATCGTGTAAAAAAATCACACGCAAAAAAGTCTAAAGTCACGTCCTGCGGCCCTGTCGAATCCAAAAGTCATCGAGTAGTTTTTTTAATCGTTTCGCTTTCAAGTCGATGATCGGTGGTGTGTGTTTTTGTAAGGAATATTATTAAATTTTTATACTATAGTTTCTGCTTAGCCATAGCCTGGTAGGTGTATTTATCATTTAATTTGTAGCCGCTGAAGCAAACGCGTATAAAGCTGGAACGTAGCTGGATGAATAATAATGATCAAATTTACTATAGAAATTTTGCCCCAAACGCAGGCTTAGGAAAAACAAGGAGTGCACCAGTAAGGAGTGAAATGGTTCACGGTAACGTTAAAACTCAGGACAGTGATTAGTAGTTTTTTCAAAGTATCAGGAGTTTGAAGAAATGTTAGGAACCTAAAACGTATAAGAACTTGAGGGTTTCAGCTCAAGCACGTAATAGATGAAAACTTTTTGCAGTGCGATAGTATTCTGACTACTATGTGAACTATTTCCAATCAGTGTTCTTATTAGTATTGGAACATAACTGCGGTGTGATTAGAAATTATTAAAACATAATTTGTGTGATAAGTGATTACGCAGGCAAAATAAATGGGAGTGTTAGTTTCCGAAATGCTACTGCTGATTAGCGCTTTGTTGCTGCTGATAGCAACCAACCGGGGTGAGTCAGAGTTTTAGAATTAAATTAACACTTTTAAGGCAACTTTGTTTACTATCCCCACAAACAGTTTCGGCAACTACTTATAGCATCAATTTGACAACCTCCGGCTCGGTCGTACTGGGAGGAACTGTAGAGTTTCATGCCGTACTGTTGACCGATGGAAAACCAGTGGAGGATCAATATGAAATCATTTGGTCTGACAATTTGAATCCACCAAACACTCAAAAGGTATGTTTTAGAAATTAAAAACTTACTAGCTGTAACCATCATTGTTAAAGAAGAACGTCCTTAAGATGGCTCGCCATTTTTTGTTAACTCTCCGGAGGTTGTGTAAATCACTCACTTAAGCTAGTGCTTAAAGACGATTTCGTTGAATTTTCAAAGCGACGTGCATGCAGTGCACTAGCACGAGTGCCGGAAGGTTACCCATAACGACACGTTCCAGCGATTAATACAAACTGATAGGAAACCTTCGACTAGTGTAAACAAAATTACCATTGTTTCTAGATGAAAAAAAGTTCCGAATGAAAAAGCAAAAAATGTTTGCAAGCGTGGAAAATCAAAATTAGCTCATTCTCATATTATGGATTTATTTCCTTTGCTATTTCTTTTCTTAGGGTGAACTCAGAACGCCCAACTGCAGTTGGACCATTACATACCGGAACAACGTAAATGCAGGCAATTATCAGGCTACTGTTATCTATCGGCGGTTCTATATCATCACCTATTTTGAAGCGGCCCGCAAAACCATTGATTTCAACTTGACAAGTGAGTAAATGGAATCTTGCCTTTAATTGTCTTTATTCGTTTTTTTTTGTTTTTGAACAGGTCTTCTCAACGGGCAGATGCGACTAACTCAGAATCAGTCTGTCGTTGATACGGATTACGTGTCAAGTTCACTGGTGTTGAATCAAACAGTCACGTTAACCGAAAGCGATGCACTGGTGCTAGCAAAGGCTACCTACGTCCGAACTTATTGGTTCATCAACTGTCAATATCTAGGCCCATCGGATGAGTTTACCAGGTTGAGCAATTTCACAAAGGAAAATGAGGAGTACACTATTGAGGCACTGGTGGTGGCGTCGTTCGATAAGGTGCAGTTTTTTTCTATTACCATTCGCATAGTCAACATGAAAATTACCTGTATGGCAAATCCTTCAACACCTGGTCACATCATTAATATTGTTACGTTTTATATGCTGTTTATGGTTTACCACTAACGATAATATTGTTGGAACCATATTTTAGAAGGACTTTGTACCATATCATTAAAATTGTAGTGCAATACTTAAAGATTTTTTGTACAGCTTCCAGAACCAACAACGACTACTACTACTACAACAACTACTACAACAACCACTACAACTACAACAACAACTACTACAACGCCGCCTACTACGACGAGTTCGACTACTCCATCAACTACTACGTCGACGACTACAACAAACGGTATGACATAAGCAGTTAACCGTTCATGAAGCTAGTCTAATTTGTTCTTTTCTATACCTAGCACCATCCAATGATACAACAACCCTGTCGACAACCAGTACCTCTACTACAACACCGGCTATTACTACAACTTCTGTCAACCCGGTGAATGCTAACGACAAGAGACGTCGGCGACAAGCAGACTCCTTTGGCGATGTACTTGCCAGCGTCAGTCCGGTGCTGCTTGGTATGGTTGATACTCAAAGTAAGTGCATATAACTTTTTTCTGCACTGTAACGGTCGAAACGGAAGGCCGAGACGTACTCTATGAATTTGTTGTTGTTTGCATGAAATTGGAATACCGACAGCTATAGAAAAATTTGAGCTAATGTTTACATCGAGGGTTTTGCTATTTTCCCGTGCGGCTAAATGTTTGCTATCACACAGGCAGTGTACAGGAAATATCGAGAGATGAATCAATAGCACCAGCTTCCACCTTACTCGATCTGTACTGCCTGTAATTGCATATTTGTACGTACCATGGGATTTCCCATTGGGTACAAAGAACCTTCTAAGCTTTTCGCTAGTGGATGGACTGCGGGATGGTTTCTCGGAAACTGAATTGCTATTTGTCCATCAAGTAGCACAATAGGTGCTTTGGTCATCCGAGTGAAGCTTATGGCGTTTTCGTTTTTTCTTGGTGCTACACCGGTGTTGTGCAAAAAAAGAGATAGCCTGATTACACCCAAGTTTGAATGAGTGTAGCACCGACTACACCGGTGTAGTGCAAAGTCAAAAACGAAAACGCCATTAGTTTGTCTAAGAATACCGACAGTCAATTCAATGGACGTTGTTGAACTTATGGAAATTCGCTAGCTTGCGCCTTAGAATCACGAGCGTGTCTGGATTCTGCGTATACTTTCTGCTAAATTTGGTTTTCAACGTGACATATGTCCATCTAGAATAGAAGATTCAGCAGGACTGCATTTTTGCGCAAGAAAGGTTATGCAATCACTCTAAAAACCGTCTGTTTAACCGATGCTCGGAGGGCCGAGTTGTAGTAATACCATTCGACTTAGTTAGTCGAGTTCGGAAAATGTCTGTTTTTAGTAAGGCCTAAAAGTCTGGTCTGTAGTCTATTGGCACTGTATGAGAGGAGTCTCCATCTATTAAGTCACCGTTTAGTTCTCGTCTGAGTGAGCCGTTTAGCTGCTAATTTTCTTGAGCCATATACCTCCTGTTTCCGTGAGTCATTTACCTCCCAACCTTATCACGATTTACTCGCTGAAAGCTCCCCGACGGAGGAATTTCTCCCGACACCGATACCTGCATTTTTGAGCCATTTAGCTCCAAACTTTATCGAGATCTACTCGGATATTATCCGGTGGTGAAACTACCCTACTCAGACTAAGAGTTTCCCAACGGAGGAATTTCTCTCGGTATCGATGTCTGTTTCGTGAGCGAATTAGAATCTACCCACTTTGAATTCCACGGCGGTGGATTTATCCCGATACCAATGTTTGTTTTCATGAGCCATTTGGCTCCCCGCTTCGCCCCAATCTACTCGATCTAGTCGATGGCGGTGGATCTAGCCTACTCAACTATGGTGTCGGGGCCGGTTTGTTGTTTCACGGCGGCTGTCGAGTCGGCGGCGCTGCTTTGCCACTTCTTCTGCAGCTCGTCACTATTCTGTTGATCGAATGCCAGATATGCTAATCGTGGTACATCTCTTCGGCGATATTGTCGACTCCGGGCGAACTTAGGATATTCGATGACCTCGTATTCCGGTGTCTCTTGCACGATCGCACACTCTAGGTAACGGAGAGACGAAGCCTGTCCAAACCGATGCAAGTACTTCCGAAAGCAACCGTGCCCGGACAAAAACTGCTTTAAATAGAAGTGCAGCTTGCCATGCCGCCTATGCACCCACATCGACACATTTCAGATGAGTCGGTGGATCTACCTTCCTTTCTCCGCGTTGTCCCACTCTTGCTACCACGTAACCAAAAGGTCCGTTCTGACCAGTCTCCTTGCATTTCGTGTAGAATTCCACGTTCTCAGCCAGAGTGATGCAGATGGAAATCATCCCGCCTCCGACGATATCGTTCTGTACGTACTGGCGACACGAATAGTCATTAGGCGAAATGTTCTTGTTAACTTCGTTTGGTTCCGCTTTGAGTTTTGCGCAGCAGCCCAGGCCGGTACGCTATACCTCAGTATTGAGGATGAGACACCCACCAAGAGACGTCTAATGCTGCATCTTGCTCCTCCATAATTCGGCATTCCTTGCCAATGCGTTATGTCCTCGCAGCCTTCTCGTATGCATAGTCAAAATGGCTGATGTAATTTAACCGATCGTCGACTATCACACCCAGGTGCATTAGCGCACGCATCGATTGAACTGAGCGTCCGTTGACAACGTCATCTGGAAAGCCGATCATCTCAACTCCCCTCATCAGTTGCAGTGTTAACACTCCGTTGTACATTATATTCCAGAGAGGTCGACCGAGTAAGGAGCCCTGATGTACTACCGCCGTGGCCCTAATCGACCTGTACCCATGCTCGTTTCGTAGACCAGTATTTGTTTCTGAAAGTAACTTTTCAGAACAGTGGACAAATAGTTGAACGCGTTCCTTATGTCTATCATCACCCGGGCGCAGTAGCGAATGCCCTATCTCCTTTGTTTCGATGACCATGCGGATAGCGTCCACCGTCCTTTTCCGGAATCCGAACTGCCTCTGCGATAGTACTTCGTCAGCCTATTGAGGATGACTGTCCAGAAGTTTACCAAGAGTATCCAGCAGGCATTGTTACATTACATGCCCTCGCTACTGTTTCCGACAGCTCATCGGCACTCAGAATTGGAGTCGTTACTACGAAGTGCTTCCATAAAAAGATCCTTATCGAAGTAGTCCTTTATTTTCCTGAAATCGGCGGCGCGGCACGGCGGTGCAAACCTCTAATCCAGCTTCCTAGTCAGCAGAAACCTAGTCACCAGAAACTCTTCTCCGTTTGTTTAGTGGCTCTTGGGATCAATCGTAACTAGCACATTAACCATCCGACTTTGATCTTATCCCTAGACCTCGACACCTACCGGTCGGCTCGTCTACCGTACAGCGTACAACGAGTAGATCGCGGCGAAGCGAGGAGTCAAATGGCTCCTGGTGTCCTGACAAAACTGGGTGCCCTTTGGTTCATGAAATGGACATCGGTACTGAGAGAAATTCCGCCATATTCTGTAGTCCTTGGCTGACGGCAAACATAGACTGGAGAGTGTGCGAGAAGTATCCCCATAGCGACCACCAGACGATTCGCTACCGCATCGGCCAATGAAACCCTGCTGCAGCACGGAGAAGTACGACCGGCAAGCTAAAGTGGAAAACGAAAGTCCCTAACAAGAACCTCTCTGATCAGTCACTTCGGCGAACAGCGGAATCAAGTACGTTTATGCAACTGATCTAACAAGAAGGACTGTGACGACTTGTTAAGTTACAATGCCACGAAAACTAAAGACATGCAGTAGACGGTGTGCAGTTTATTAAATGAGTAGCTCAGTACGCTTATCTTAGGCAGAAGTAAATGCGACTCGCAGCGGGCGTTTGTATATAACCCTCTAACACTGCAGCTACCAGGGAAAATTACAATCCTGCGTTCGCGGACGACGTGTCACTAACGGTGATGAGTGAGACACTTGGAGAAAAGGAGGTATCGATGACGGAGACAATAGACGCCATCGAGAGCTGGATGAACGGGGTCAAGCTGCAAATAGCTCACCACAAGACGGATGTGTTGTTGGTCAGCAACTGCAAGGCGGTTCATTGGATACTGATCACCGTCGAAGGGCACGTGATTGCATCGAAGCGTGCACTGAAGCAATTGAGAGTGATAATCGATGACCGGTTGAGCTTTAACAACGTTGATTACACCTGCGAAAATTCGGTCTGTTATCTAGTGTTTCTCCCGTCATCGATACTGCGATATGAGGTTTCTGCCTAGGGTGCGGCGCCATGCGGAAAGGCGATAAGCTAAACAGGACATTCCGGCTGGCACGAGTTAGAGTTGCGATTGGGTACAGAATAGTGTCTTCGAAGACAGTATGCGTTATCGCCGAGATGATCCCCATCTGATTCACCCTGGTGGAGGATATCAAGTGCTACAATTAAAAACCAGAAACGTGCGGAAAATGATGAAAATTGATTCGATGGTGACGTGGCAGCAGGAATGGGACAATACGGAGAAAGGAAAGTGGACCTACCGGCTTATATCAAACCTGTCGACGTGGGTCAATAGAAAGCCCGATGAGATGACTTTCCACCTAAAACAGCTCCTATCGGACCACGGCTGCTTCGGGAAGTATCTTGATCGGTCCGGATACGCAACGTCACCATTGTGCCCAGAGTTTGAGAACGTCGAAGGGAAACCGGAGCATATGGTCTTTGAATGTCCGAGGTTTGAAGCGACGTGCAGGGATCTACTTAAAACGGGAGGACAGGTCAATAACCCGGATAATGCAGCCTACAGAATGACATAAAGACGTAAAGACGTGGAACGCAGTCAACAGAGCTATGATGTAGATCATTACCGTGTTACAGCGGAAACGGCGTGATGTACATCGAGCAAACGGTTTCGGGAGAGCAATCACCTCCAGACAACTCTCCGCAGGAATAAGCTAGATCCACCGCCGAGGACTAGTCGAGTAGACTGCAACAGAGCACATAGTACGGGTCGTCGAAACGCCCGTACTATGTGCTCTGACGCCACACTCCATCCAGACAGGCCAGATCGACCGCATGCACCCCACCGGTTATTCCGATAGATATATAGCGAAAACCAATGAAGAATCGGTATTGGGAGAACTTATTTCGCTAGGGAACTCTGTCAGCGTGAGCTAGATTCAACGCTGGGGACTAGATTGAGTAGACCGCGACGAGATACCACCAGTCGCGGGTCATCGGGACAGCAGTGAACCAGACGCCTTGCTTTACCGGAATCGCCGAACTGACCTCGGCACCTAGCTGCTTAGCTTCGGGAGAACTCTCGCCGGGGAACTCTGTCGGAGTAGGCCATGTCCATCGTCTGGGATTAGACCGAGCAGTTTGTGAACAAGTCGGGTAGCTAAATGGCTCATCAAGGAAGTAGTGCTAAATGGCACAAGAAGAGAACTAAAGGGCTTAAAGGACACGAAGCCAAAGAGCTCAAGAAGTTGTGGTACAGAAACCAAAAAAGAATTGGTATCGGGAAAACTTTTCGCCAAGGAGCTCTCCGTCAGCGTACAGTCAGATTCACCGCCGGGAACTAGACTTAGCAGACCGCGACGAGACACCATCAGTCGCGCCGGGGTTCCAGCAAACCGGACGGCCTACTCCACCGGAATCACCGAATTGACCTCGGTACCTGGCGGGTTGGACAAAAAATATTCATATCCCGCCACTGCCGATACGCTTTCTTATAAAGTTAAGTTCAATCGCAGGCTTCTAACAGCACTCAGCTAGACCTGGATACCCTCATTAGATACAACAAACCCCTACCAGAACAAATATCATGTCTAACTGGGATCTACCCAGCAAACAAGCAAACTTCGTTTCAAAGCCAAGCGACAACACCGAGGAAGCCCCGATGGATTCAACCTCATCTCCAAAAGCAAACACGGCATGGGAACATTCCGCTCAAAATAAAAAAAAACTCGCTCGCTCGCTCACCCCTTCGAGTGAGAGCCGGGGTTGGAGAGAAGCCAATTCGCGACTCCGGTGTACAAGGTCTCGGCCGCTACACTCACAGGCAAACAACCAGTAACAGTGTTCCGACCCCATCGCTAATGAACGATACATACACTCTAGAGAAATAGGAACGGTTTCAGAGACTGCTTGGGGAACATAAAAATGCTAATCACTCAGTCCTACTTGATTTTTCCGGCCCTGTATATAAAACGTATGATGTGGCACCAACCCTGTGTCGTGGTTAGACAACTACAACGACTAGAGAAGTTAACCCATCTCTTCACCCTCGCTTAGCCGTCCGGCAGTCGCGCTAGTGCACGCTGCACTGAAAATCTAGCCAAATCAAGCTTAGAGCAGCTGCGGCTGCTCGTTCAGTGAGCCATTTGCACGACTTCCGGAGGGTTAACGCTTAAGCCAGGTTTAATCGTACTGGTCCAGGTTCACAAGGTTTAAAAGTTAGGCGAGGGTGAAGAAATCGGCCCTTAGGAAGCCAAAAGTAGGAACAAACTATCTGGGCTTATATAACATATGACCGGGCTAGCTTGATACGGAACTGCTGACCGTCGCACGAATTATGTCCTAACCGGTCAGGTAACCAAATAGGCGAGGTCTGCAACGCTATTAAACTAAAGGTCGAAACCAGCCTACATCTAAGACCAGTACATAGCGCCCCTGGATTTATCCATCTAATCCACAGATTTCGCTGGGGCCAGTTGGTAGTACATCGGAAGTAGCGTACATGTTCCAAGTCGTCTGTCGCACGCGCGCTCATCACTAAGTACAACACGTCGTAGCCGCTGGATAATGGTTGGAGGAGACCTAGCGCCAGCACCATTTTACCTTCGCCATATGAAGACCTTCATGCTTATCTCGTCACCCGCATATACAAACTATCGAAAGCCACTGCGATTCGCTGACAATCTGTTGGGTTTCTGATCTTTGTTGGAACACCGGAAACACTACTAGCTCACGGGAGACTTACCGTGAAACCGTTTACACAAAATGGTACTTTCCGCGGACACGAATCCCCTAAACTGTTAAATTCCGGCAGGTTAAAGGACTGCTGGACAGAGGGATTTCTCCCGATTGCACGCTGTTCACACGAAGGTAACCCACGAACACACAATCACCAGTTTCGATCCACCGGTGTGCCGAAGATGTCAAACGAGGCTCCTGGTGAACTACCTGGAGTTCACCAACCTTTGCATCCTCCACCAGTTTCATCCGTGACATCCTGGCCAACCATCCAGCTAGCGCTCTTATTTCCTTTTTGAGCTTGGCTCCCCGGACGTATTTAGGATACTTTCACAAGCACCGAATCCATTAAGCACCTCTGACAGGTAGAATAATATGTATAGCTCCGCAGGGTTCACGCCCAGCCTATGTTATTGATAACTCCTGGCCAAAACCTACGAGGATCGATACAAATCCTTACGGACTCTTCGCCCCACTCGGATTGGGTGCACAGGAGGTTGTCCATTGCCGAATTTACACCACACAACCAGCACAACTCGAATCAAACACCCATCGTAAGTGCACACAGAAACCATCCTATCCACGGCTCCTCCGGTTCACTCACTCTTAGTAGTTGTATGGGGAGGCTCTCCAAGTCTCATTACCTTTGCTTCGCCGGCTCCGACTCACAATTTGACAAAACAGTACTCATAATGCGCCCATAGGTTACACGACTCAAACACCCGTTTACGCGGCTTATGGTTAAATCTCATAAAAACAACGTAACACATTGTGGGAACAGTACATGAACAATATCATAATAAATATATCGTAGAAAACAGGTTTGTTGTTTGGATTGTATGCCAAATGGTTTTTAACAATGCGGAGCAATGCAATGAAAGCACCTATGATAATCAAAAAAATATTTTTGCTTTACTTAAATCACTGAGAACTGATATACAAGCACAGAGAACAGACAATAAGCTAGAACAAACTTTCCTGAAAAACCTGTGTAAACATTTAAATGAAAATACGTTGAAAATCACCATCACCATGGCAGGTCTCAGTGATACGAGTAAAGTTCTCAACTTGTGTAAGAAATAAAACTGTCGCTTTAAAATGACAACAGCGAGTAGCAACTTGCCACTGGTCGGCGCTTCGGTCGGCCAGTAATCGCAATGGAACATGTGTGCAAACTTGGATACAATGGTGATTCACGCATGCGAACCTGTATGCGAGGTTGATTTTCAACGTATTTTCATTTAAATGTTTACACAGGTTTTTCAGGAAAGTTTGTTCTAGCTTATATGTCTGTTCTCTGTGCTTGAATCCAACGGTTCAAAGAAAAAATAGTTTCAAATCCGCTACAGTGGCATCACTATTCAGGTCATAATTTATTCATAACAAAACGGAATCGCATGTAAAATGGCAAATTTACTTTGTATTTCATGTTTTTTCAAACTAAAAGATTAACTCAAATAGAGATCGAAGTAACTAATCTTTACTTTCAGATATAATAAACGGTGAACGAATTCCAGATCATCTCCTGGATCAGGTCGAGGACGACCAGGTTGTAGTTAGTCACATTATTAAAAAGGCAGATCCCAAGTTTAACATCGAAGACTCCCGGCAGCCATTTGTGTGCGGCAACAGCTCGATGGTTCCTCCAGATCCGAAAAAGACCTACGGTCATTTTGTGAGACGCATAGTTGTACAAAGTAAGTGTCCTCGGAAACAATACTTATTAGATGATGCTGGTCTATCTCTGACTATATCTGTTGTCCGTGTCTCTTCTAGATCCCATCACCAACCTCAACATCTCCGGACCACAGTGGGTTCAACAGGGTGACATGGTTGATCTAAAGTTTCAGTGTTCCGGTTCGCCGCCCTTCAAATTTTGCTATAATGTCAATCTAGGTAGCCTCAAGTTACCCGGATCTGTTATCGCTAAACTAATTAAATGTCAAAAAAATCGTAGGTCAACATAACATCACGGCCAACGAAACGTGCCACGAGGATTGGCTCACCAACATGGATCGCTGTAAGTTCCGCTTCCATCGTTACTTCTTTACTAACGAGCAGCGTTCATTGGTGATCTTCCTGAAGAATCGCGTTTCTGTACACATCACCCAAGTCGGGCTGCAATTTTACGAGAGTAAGTTCCCGGATGGCTTTCTTCCAGTACAGTAACAGAATAACGATTCTCGTTCTGATTTACAGATAAGCCAAAATCTCAATTATCGGTAATCGTGGTCCCGATTGGATTTTGTCTGCTGGCGGTCATTCTGGTGGTGTTCGGTGTAGCCTACTACATCCAAAATCGGGAACGCTTCATCGTGGAAGTAGCCGATTTTAACTTTGGTGACACGAACTCGTTGGATGACGATATGGAGTATAAGACATTCCAACAGCGGCTGCTTGACAGCTTGCGGGACTCCATTAGGCTGCCCCGGTTTCGCCTTGGGTCGGGCGGCGCCAACCACGATGGAGACGACATGTCCTCATCGACAGTAGGCGAGAGTTCACTGCGGTACGGCTCGATGACCTAAGGATTTATAGTTTAGGTTTGTTTTCCCTGGTCCCCGCGTACTGCCTCTGACTAAGAAGAGAGGAATTTCGTTTCGTCACTTAATATAATATTCATTTAAAGTTTTCAATCCGCCCCAATTGTGTAGTAAAATAACCTCAGGTTCATTAGAAAACGTCAGTTTCAATTAGCAGTATTCATAACCTGTTCATGTTCAGATCACGCCCGCACAAAGCACCTTTTTTGTGATGCGTATTATTTGCATACACAGAGTTTTTTGTGAAGTCTGCGGAATACATTCCGTCAAACTTTTATTCCATTTGTGTAAAATTCCAGCATTGCAGGAAATCGAGATGATGAATCGTCGTTTGAACACATGAAACTATTAAATCAGAAACATTGCTGAATCCCAAGTCTGCCGAGCTACCACACCTAACCAGCAAGGAACTTTTGTTTATCTACTTTCGAATCATGATTATATATAGTGATATTTAGATCATAAAGACTGTTTTCAAAAATTAAAAAGAAGCTATGGAAATTCCAGACTATCCAAAACCTAAGAATTCATGAAACGTGAACTACTTCGTGATCTGATGAATCTTTTTCCTCCATTGAATTATTTTGTTTACCTTATTAAACTTTATATGTTATATGTTACAAAAATGTGATACCCGAGGAATGATGCATGCGTTTTTTATATATTTTTTTAAATCATACAAATTCAGACCAGAAATGATCAAACGTTCTGTTCAAATTTTGCGTTATCAAACAAATTAAAACTAATCAAACCAGCACAGAGGTGTGATTATAAGTGTATATAGTACTATATTATAGATACAATCAATTAAAGTTAACTTTAGGACTTACTAATACGATCTTGCTGCTTGCAAATTACAAGTGCAGTAGGTGACAAAAAGATACGAATCGGTGATCTTTTACAAATCAAAGCGGTTGAGTTTATTCGCGATAATGTTGGAAACATACTATGCTATATAGATATTTGATGGCTTCTGGGATCGCTACAGTAGAAAGTAGATGTTTGCAAAAGCCCGAGTTACAGTGAATATTATGGCATGACCAAGAATAGAGCTACGAGAGCACAGTTTCGTTGGTAAAACTTATACGCTAACATCAGAATATACAAAATGATAAAATTGACCTCACAATTATTTTTTTCGAAATACCTTGGCTTGGTTCTTCCGTGAAGTAGTCGTTAACAAGTAAGCCGGGGGTTTCGAATGCAAACCAATTTTTTTCAAAGAGTAAAACATTTCAACTTGTTCCATACATTTATTACCTAATTTTCCTCCTCTTGCTATCCACGATCTTGGGGTTCACAACACCGTAGTGCTTGGTAACCGAGCCAGGATTGGCCGATTTCTGGCGAGTTCGCAGCTGCTGTTGCTGGAAGGACTTGCTTGCTCCAAAATTCTGCCCTTTCCGGCGCCGGTTAGACCGTTCACCTTCCTCCTTTTCGCGCTTTCGTTCTTCGATAATCTCTTTGTAGTTACGGTACGTGTTCTTTGGTGGTTTCGCACCCAACTTTATGGCCAACGCCACTTTTGCCGTATGTTTTGTTTCCTTATCAAAACCGGATATGCCAAAATTAATAACCTCCTTTCGTGCCCTGCTGATATCGAACGTCCGGTGATCTTCGCGTGGCTTCCGTTTGCGTTGATAGGCATCGGAAAAAATATCATCGATGTCGCGTCCAGTGTCTTGGTCACTCTCGTTGCCGTGGGAGCTATCCTCTCGGTTCGTTGGTTTCGGTATTTTCGGTTTATTGGCCTTTGCTTTGCCGGGTTCGAAGATGGTAACACTGAAGTCGTCTTTATTTTTCCGCTTCAGTAATAAAGATGCTTTGGTTTCGATGGGAATGAAGTCTGCAGCCATCTTGAATAATTCTATTACGAATACAATTTTTTATTTTAAATCTAGCATTAAACATCAACACATTCGAATATTTTAAAATACCTTGAAGATGAAATTTTATTTCACTCCATGCTGTTTTGTTCGGTTTGTGTTACATGAATGTTGACAAACATGAACGGGCCCTTCGGGAATTCCTTGTGTCAATGCTCAGCAATGTGGATGTGGGTACAAAAATTAAGATGAAGTGAAAGAAAGGTGGGAACATTTGACGCTTTTGAGTGTATTAGTTTTATATTTGCAAATTTAAGCATGGACAATAGAGTGGGACATGGTTATATGAAAAAAATTAAATTTCGCTCCGAGTAACTTTTTGGGTTCCATTTGGGTCCTAGAATAACTGTGCAAATTCTAAGCTCGATTGGTGAAACTATATTTTTGCGCCCATCGTTTAAAGTTTACATGGGATTTCGTAAGGGGAAATCGACTTTTACGAAATAATTCATCCAACAGTCGCCCAGTGCTTCCTAAAAATAAATCAATGTAAAATTTTTATAGCAAATTTATCAAGGAAACAAGGTCTCGAAGACTGAAAAACGATTTGACGATTGTGGAAAAAGTTATTAAACAAAAATCAACTAATGTTCTGAAAATTGATGAAAATTTCAATTTTCATAGCACCACTGCTGCTGACGGTCGAATTATATACAGAATTTTTAATTTTCTCCAATTTTGTACAAAAGAAGCCTCAATTTACCCTGAAAACTCTTGGGAAGTGACCAAACAGTTCAGATCGTTGATTTAGAACAGTAAAAGAGAGTCAAAACAAAATTATATATAATTGGACAGCCAAATGCAGTGGTGCTAGAAAAAATGAATATTTTTCCAATCGTCAGAGCATCAGTCGATTTTTGCTTAATAACTTTTTCCACAATCCGACAATTACCGTGGTATTACAACGCTAAGCGCAATTCCTAAGCTGTTTGAAATGGCTGTGTTGGAACCCATCTCCAGCCACTGCAAACAGTATATCTCCGAGACTCAGCATGGATTTATGCCGAAACGTTCAACATCTACGAATCTTCTGTCGTTCACAACATATGTTACAGATGCTATGTCGGACGGCCTTCAAACTGATGTTATCTACACGGATCTTTCAGCTGCTTTTGACAAGATAAATCACGCTATTGCAGTGGCAAAATTGGATAGACTTGGCTTTGGTACTAATATTCTCCGTTGGATGCAATCGTATCTCAGTGATCGTCGTCTAGCAGTCAAGATAGGTGATTGTGTATCCGAAGAGTTCTTTGCTTCATCTGGTATTCCGCAAGGCAGCCATCTCGGTCCATTGATTTTTCTTCTGTATTTCAACGACGTTAACTTTTGTTTAGAAGGACCACGGTTGTCTTTCGCCGACGACCTCAAGTTATACCATAGAATACGGAATACTGATGATGCAGCTTTCCTTCAACGCCAACTGGAAACCTTTGCGGAATGGTGCGAGATCAACCGAATGACCCTAAACCCCAAGAAATGTACGGTCATTACGTTCTCGAGGAAAAAAACGCCAATTCGATTCAATTACTGTCTAGCTGAATCCACAATTGACAGAGCGAATTGCGTCAAAGATCTCGGAGTTTTTCTCGATGAACAACTGACGTTTAAACAGCATATCAGCTATATTGTCGCAAAGGCATCACGCTGTTTGGGGTTCATAATGAGAATATCTAAGCACTTTTCAGATATTTACTGCTTGAAATCTCTCTACTGCTCACTCGTTCGATCAACTCTGGAATATTGTTCAGTTGTGTGGAACCCTCATTATCTCAACGGTGTCCATCGAATTGAGACAGTACAGCGCAGATTTGTTCGGTTTGCCCTTCGTCGATTGCCTTGGAGCAATCCTCACCAGCTGCCAAGTTATGAAAGCCGGGGTTTGCTTATTGGACTCGATACATTGCAAGTGCGACGGGATCTATTCCGTGCTATGACGATTTCGGATATTTTGCAAGATCGAATTGACTGCCCCGAGCTTCTCAGTGCGATAAATATGAATGTTCGCCCTCGCGCCCTTCGCAATAATTTATTCCTCCGATTACCTCTTCGCCGGACTAACTATGGAGTAAACGGTGCCATCATTGGTTTGCAGCGGACCTTCAACAGAGTGTCATCCGAGTTCGATCTTCACATTCCACGTAGCAGATTACATGTTGACTTTTTAAATAGATTAAGAAATTATCATTAGGACCACACTGTGTCTGTTGATATTAATTAATTATAAATAAATAAATAAATAAATAAATCGTCAAATCGTTTTGCGGTCTTCGAGGCTTTGTTTCCTTGATAAATTTCCAATAGAAATTTTACATCGATTTATTTTTAGGAAGCAATGGGCGACTCATGGATGAATTATTTTGTAAAAGTCGATTTTCCCATACGAATTCCCATATAAACTTTAAACCATGGGCGCAAAAATATAGTTTCACCTATCGAGCTTAGAATTTGCACGGTAGTTCTAGGACCCAAATGTAACCCAAAAAGTTACTCGGAGCTGGAATCTAATTTTTGTCCCACCCTAATGGACAAGCCCGAACAGAAAGCAATATCGAAATTGATCGTAGAAACGAATTTACAACAGCTTTATTTTGTTAACAACAACTTTTCTTGTAACATCAATGTACTTATGATGTAGTCCTTCGTGCCTCCAAAATTTACAACGGAACAACAATGTAAATCGATGTTTTTGATTTCAGAATGTATGGGAAAAGATCATTTTTTCATTGTTACGGCCCCCCTTTTTCCGTGTAAAAATCGGGTTAACAACACTCAAAAAAAGTAAACGTTATGCCTATTGATTTTACACATAGATTTTTGCAATTAACGGAGGGATATAGACACTATTTGCTGGAACATAAACTTAATGTGTGTATTTACAAGAAATATTAATCTTACATTTACATTTCATAACTATTAGGCACATAAAATCCCATTCTATAACAATACACTGAGGAAAAAAATATAGTATTACTGACCGGGCATTTCTAGTTCATTTAACTATTCGTCAAAATAGTAGTTTCGACCATGAGTTTGATAATACCAAACTTCTGAATTGCAGAATATACTAGAAAACTTTATTACCACCTAACAATGCTGTTGGTGTTTATGACGTTTCGAATGTGGTCACTCCAACTATACATATACCATTTCTAAACTGACAATGATTTAGTCTTAATCACCCTCTGTGGTGATTTTGACTATTCCAGTGTCAGTTTTGAGATGCTAAAATTGTTAGAGTGACTATATATAAGTAAAATGAAAATATGAACTATTTAACGTATAACCAGTGTCAATGTCATAAATACTATTGTCTTCTTCGCAATTTAATAATAAGCCAAGAAGACTATATATATAGTTGATATCACAATGCTAATGTTGAAATAACTAAATACATTGTTTATGTGAACGTGACCCCCGGCAACATAACCTTTGGCGTATAGTATTTTTCAGCCGACTGTGCTTTATATTTGTGCCAACTATGCATCCTGTCAATTTTTTCATTCCATTTTGTAGTTCTACATAACACCGCCATTATAGTGAAAATTTTCATGCGTAACACACGTGCGTAGTTTACTTCCCGGATTTTAAATTTTCCACATTTACTTCGTCGGATTTGTTTTATTTTACCATTGCATCAGGTAAGCAAATTCTTCAGAAAATTTATAGTAGAAGGATTTCGAAATCTTAAAATCATCAATTTTTTGATGTTCTTTGAATTAAGCGTGATGGCAGGGAAAGAAGAAGCTGAGGTCATAATTGACGATTATCTTGCGGATCCTCAATATTTGATCGGTAATTATTTCGACCTTGCGTAAATGTAATACTTGTAATTCATTCGAGTAATGAATATTGCTTTTCAGAGCAAGATGAAGATATAGAGTTACAGGACATTATTGTCAACGAATTTGCGCTTTGTGCTGAAATTTATGCCATTTTGATCCGTAAGTTGAGGTTATGTTGGATGTAGAATTTTTTAAATTTGTAACTCTTCCAAACGTTCTAAGTAATGCGCATTTTATTCCCCTATGATAGAGCACGGCGTCAATTTAAACTATTTAAAAATATTGGATGACCGTGCTTTGGCGGATATATTTTCGGTTGCAAAGTAGACGGCACACAAGCACGCCCTCCGCCAAAAGTTGGTTTGTTGGGAACAAAGTGTTTTATTTACACGAGATGCACCAAGCATGTGTTGTCCCAACAGCTGTGAACAGCACGATATCTGGAACGAACCTGGCCCGTCAAATCAACGCTTCAAGTATCTACCCACCGAAGTCACGACCCAAGTATTGGATTCGCTGTTGGTTAATAACGAGAAAGGGAAGATAATCACAAATTACTATGCGAAACACGGTATGCTGGATCTCGAGCACCGGAAGAATCTAGCACACGTTATAGTCGATCGGTATATTGCTAATAACCAGTACTTTTCTCTGGCGGATATGAAAGCGTTTTCGGAAATAATATCCGAAAAATTTACCGATGAGTTCGCCGTTAAGTTCGACTAAATATCAATTCTTTCGCAATATTTTCTATTGTTTTTCTCTACGTTGCAGGAATTGTATTACTCTCCCAGAAATAAAGACGCTGGCAAAAAGAATCCGTCCGGTTTATTATACGACCGCTTCCATAACCGTAACAAGAAGGATTCATTGAAACGCAAAAGAGATCTTCGAGCACAAAACCATGATTGTTTACAAGCAGTAAAGAAGCAAGTTTTTGCTTTGACAGATACTGGTAATTATGTTTTATTATGTTAACATTAAATGTGTTAATTATAACGTTGATTGCAGAACTTGCGTGCTTTGGTACAGAAAAAAATTGGCTGCGAAATAATATAGCGCCCAGTGAAGAGGTAATGCGTTGTTGGAACGATACATTCTTCATACGCTTTAAGGATATATTGGCTGACACCACACCTGATCGACACCAGATTATCGAACAGTGGCCACGATTCAACGATCCTGAGGGGTATTTGTTGGTAAGTTACGCCAAAGTAACTAGATTTTTCATTAAACTCTAGTTTCTAGCATAAATATATCAATCCAAATCGATAAGATCCGACTTAAATTTATTCAAAAGTTTTGTTTATCCCGTATTTCAAAATTTGATATTGTTTTATTAACAGGTTGACTCGGATTTCGCGGCATTATTTGGCGAGGACAAGTCATCATGTTTTTTCAACGAGTGGGATAAATTTTCAAATGACTTTGAAGTATACCTCAAGCAATCACAAATCAAAGAGAAAGTTAGCTTGGCCCTTTCCAAAGAATTAGATTCAAAAGATTTACAAAGAGGTAAACAACATCAAAAATTAAGCTCATGAGAACTAATGTTCATTTTTCTTATAGACTACAGATACTATATCATCTCTGTGTTATTCCATTCCATCATAAAACCCGTCCGCATATCAGAAAATAAGTTACCAACAATTGCTCAAGCTCAAAGTGATGTTTGCATGGCTTGTGACAGCGAGGACGAGTACGTTAATGCTGTGAAAGCAATTCGGGATGATTACAATATAGCTCGACGACCATTATTTCCACGCATTTTCATAATCAGAGATAAAAGCCAACTTACGAAGTTCTATGTCGTATGTAACGGACTGGAATATAAATTACCTTTATTTTTGCTTTCCATAGACGTGGCGTTGAAACTAAAATTTGTCTTCAACCTAGAATTTGCAGAAAGTGCAGAGCTATTTTGGGGTTTTTTAACGCGCCATTTCTACCAAATAAACTACCAAAATAAGTCAAAGAACAACCAACTTTTGCTGCTGGAGCGATACTTATCAAATAAGCAGTGAACATGAACGGAATAAACTGCTTCAAGTGCAGGCATATTTTCTATCAAGCATCAATTTATTTCATTCATGGTAGGGTGAAGTGCCTATTTTCACCATACTAAGAAGGGCGCCTCACTGAATCATTAAATACTCGGCCTACAAACAATGGAATGCGTAAAAACTGGCATCAACAGCTTTGCTTCGTTGTTAAGTAAAAAGATAATAACATACATGCGCTGAAAACAGTGAAATTCTTGTGTTTGAGCGCAACGAAAACACGAATCGAGTGCCCCTATTGTTGCACTACGATTTGACTCAATGCGTTGAACAAAGATGGCAGACACTGCTCTAACCAACGGCTTCAAATGGGTAGCGTGATAATAGAAACATAGCGATAATGGACTCATCACCCTATACCATCTAATTCTTCTTACATATGTACACTTTGCTGCCCGCGATCCGTGTTTCACTCCATTTACTCATTCAAACGACACGTTTTGAAGCAACACCAGAACGAATTGGAAATTGCAGCGAAGAATGTTGAATATTCCAATCCGGATCATTGCACTAAAACAGTATTGCCTGCCGTCACGAAATCAAACGATAATGAACCGGCCGCATCTGCAACGTATCGTTTAACACCATCAAAGTCAACAGCATCGGAAAAAGAATCTGTTGCGAATCTCGAGGAAGTGAGTTCTTTGCGACCGGTCTCACGAACACTAATGATGTTTCCTGGTTGAAAACAATCCCATTTACTTTTGCCGTCTTTGTTTATTATTTTCCACCAGCTTGTGATGTAGTATTTGTGTCATGTGGCGTGTATGAACATGAGCCGTAGAAAAGTCTAGAGGAAAAATTACTTGACATTAGAAATACACTGAGAGAAAAGATTTTGAATTTTTCGTTAAATATGTATGCTAAAAAAACATTTCCTAGAAACGAAGTTATAAACTTACAACAAACTATCTCATCAGAAATTGTTTGTCCAATCGTTAATGCTTTGACAGAGATATGCCAGGTCCCACAAAATCGAATCATTGGAGAGTTGCTTGACGATTTGAAAGATCCGTTTAAATTTATTGATTCAGAACAAAGATTTAAAACACAGTTAAAATTACATGAATTGAATGATGATCTAGTGCCATTAGAATATATAAAT